>NW_012284131.1:0-2461 GCF_000151885.1 Dipodomys ordii
TCAACCAGGGTCTCTGCCTCCTAGCCCCTTCTAGCCACCCCTAAACCTTCTAGGTTATATAGGTCACCTCAGACAATAGCTGGCGCTGCTTCTCACTTCTCCCCTGTGAGAAGGGTTCTTGCTAACCCCTTTCCTGGCAATAAACTTTTCATTATTCTCTGTACCTGGATGTCTGTGAGGTTTTCTGGGAAAGTGAAATAATCTAGCATGGACTTTCCTGCCCAAGCTGGCTTTAAAGTATGATCCTCATATCTCAACCTCCTGAGTAGCTAAGATTAACAGGTGTGAGCCATCAGTGCCCAGCCTGAATACATTTCTTAGTCTCTTTCTTTTGTCATTTCTTCAATTTTTTTTTGTTGTTGGGGGTGGGGGAGTGTTCCTCTCCTGGGACTTGAGCTTTGGGTTTGGACGTTGTCCCTAACCTCTTTTGCTCAAGGCTAGTGCTCTACCACTTGAGTCACAGCTCCACTTCTGGCTCTTTTGGTAGTTAATTAAAGATGAGAATCTCACAGACTACTCCTATAATGCTAGCTATTCAGGAGGCTGAGATCTGAGAATCTCGGTTCACAGCCAGCCCAAGGAAAGTCCATGAGACTCTTTTCTCCAATAAACCACTAGAAAACCAGAAGTAGTGCCGTGGCTCAAGTGGTAGAGCACAGAGTTCAAGCCACACAACTGACAAAAAGAAAAGAATCTCACAGATTTTTCTGTCCTGGCTGATTAGCACTGACCCTCCCCAATAAAATGGACATAATTAAATACTTAGTACTTCAGGGAATAGGATTTAGGATTAAATGAGTTTACACACACACACACACACACACACACACACACACACACACACACACACACACACATCACTTGGAATAGTGCCTGGTGCCTAGTAAGTGTGATAGAGATGCCATTGTTATGCATAGTGTGGGTTCTCTTAACCTAGACCCTCTGTAGTGGACACACTTTAGAATTCAGAGTTAGGGTTCAGCCAGGTTAACATAGAGGACTTTTAACTATAAAACAAGAGAATAGACTAATGAAAGATTTGCTAACGAGCTGGTTGGTCAAGCCTGTAATCCTAACTATTCCGCAGGCTGAGATTTGAAGATGGCAATTGGAAGTAAGACTGCGCAGCAGAAATGGAGCTATGGCTAAAATGGTAGAGTGTTAGCCTTGAGCCACAGAAGCTCAGGGACAGGTCCCAGGTCCTCAGTTCAGACCCTAGGACTGGCACCAAAATTTAAAAAAAAAGGACATAGGAATTTCAGCTGTAGGAGCAGCCAATACCTGAGTGGCTAGGGAATACAATATCCCAGGGCTGAGGAACTGGTTCTAAACACCTTCTGCTCAGGGCCATGGCAGTGTTCTCAAGAAAGAGGTCTAGTGGGACTTGGAGAGGGCAAAGCCATGCTATTTACCCTGTGGCAGAGAACTTACAGGAAGCCCTGCTAGGGCATAGGGAAGGAAATTGGTGATGTGAGATGTTGGTGCTGGATGATGTTGATCTCCATCCTGTGCACAGCTAGATAGAGCAGGTGTTCTGCCAGGAACTGGACCTGGAGAGGCCATGCCTGGCCACCACCCTCCTCCTGAAGGGTCTCACAACCTCTGTTTATCAACACTGTGGTAGCTGGAAGGGAAACACCTGGAATGGCTGTATTGCATTCTGCATAGTGGGCATTGAAGGTTGTTTTGCAGCTGAGAAGTAAAATATTGATAATCGGTGGTCTTTGTCAGTTTGAGCTGAGAGAACAGAACTAGAACAGAGGATTTACAGAATCTTTTACTTTTCATATTGGGGAAGCTGAAAGTCTAAGCTCAAAGTCTAAGCTAATTGCTTTCTTGTTTTGTCCTCATGGGTGAAGACAGTGTTCAGGAGAGAGCTCCTGTTTCTTCTTATGAGGACACTATTCCCACTCTTGGGGCTCCCTTCTCATGACCTAATCACCCCAAATGCTGGCACATTGGTGAATTTGGCAGCAGGGACCCAAGCATTCAGTCTGCAACATTCCCACAATTTTTTTTTTAAATTAGGAATGTTGGCACAGTGCATACAGTCTATTGTGGAATAGCCTTGGTTCCCTGTGATCAGACACCTCCCTTCCCCCATGGCCAAAATGTATTCAGACAATACATGAATTGGGTAAATAAAGACTATTAATACACATGTCTTTTTAGGTCAGGCTTTGTGCTAAATGAGTTATTTAAAAAGTTATTAATGTTTTAGATTTTGGAATCGAGGCAAAGTTGTGGTTGACCTGTGATATTTTTGTGACTTTCTCTACTCAGCAGTCATAGTGATCTCTGGAAATGTGAATAATGTTCCTGGCTCTCCTGTAAGAAACTATGCCTGGTCCCCTCCTGTCCTGTCTTCCCCACCTCTGTTCTCAGCCACATTGACCACATGAAAATCACCTGCCTCCTACTACATGGAATGCTTGTTCTCCCCCTCTGTCTCTCTCTCTGT
>NW_012284132.1:0-4007 GCF_000151885.1 Dipodomys ordii
GGGTCCCAGGACTTTCTGGGTGCTTTGGAGCTACATGTGTTCTGTGCACACGCCATCTGGAATCTGGAGTTAACTCAGCCTGGAAGGAACTGGAACAAGGTCTTGTTTTCTAAATGGTTATAAACAAATCTCTAAATTGTGAGACAAGTCCTTACTATTTATAAATGACTGTATCAATCAATCACAAATAAAAAGAAAGGAAATACTTGAGTAGAAAGAGATCATTTCTCAGCACCAAAGAATGAAATTAGTGTTCCTGACCAGAAGCTTGGCTGCTCAGGACATATGAGGTCTGAAGATCACAGTTCAAAGCTGGATTGGGCAGGAAAATCTTTGAGACTCTCATCTCTAGTGAACCTCCTAAAAAGCCAGAAGTGGAGCTATGGCTCAAGTAGTAGTGCTGGCATTGAGCACAAAAATCTCAGGGATAGTACATATGTGCCAGGATTTGCACAATCACAAACCTATAACAAGGAACAATCACACATAAATCAAATTCTGGGGAAAACTGAACATCAGATACCAAATGGCATTCTATAAAATCATGAAAACTCTTTCTATTTCTCCAGCATATTTGGGCATAAGAATTTTCAGTAGTTAAATCTATAGTGGTTGAAATTTGATAAAATGTGCCTTCAAAATGCAAACCGCAGTTCCTTTGCAATTCTATAAGGAATATTCACTTTGTTTCCACACAGGCCCAACAACAAATAAAAGCAAGAAAATAAAAATACTCACCCTGGGTTCTAGTATCTCATGCCTGTCGCTCTATTCAGGTGTAAAGTCAATTCCAACCTACTGTGTGGTGAGTATCATGGATGAATCGGGTCATCCTTTGTCCCAACATTTCTCTGCTTCCTCTTCCCTCCCCAAATCAGATAAATATAATTAAGACAAAAGATACAGAAATCAAGCCGGGTGCCAGTGACTCACGCCTGTCATCCTAGCTACTCAGGAGGCTGAGATCTGAGGACTGCAGTTCAAAGCCAGCCAGGGCAGGAAAGTCCGTGAAACTCTTATCTCCAATAAACCACCAGCAAACAAGAAGTTGTGCTGTAGCTCAAATGGTAGAGCACTCACCTTGAGCTGAAGAGCTGAGGGACAGCGCTCAGGCCCAGAGTTCAAGCCCCACAACCAACAAAAATAGTCGTGAGCCACCAGCACCCAGTCAGACATTTGTTTTATCAGTGAATTTCCTATTAGCCAATGGCTTTTTATTGGATAATTTACATCTTCATACAGGGTTGCAATGTAATACAGAGTTATTCACCACCTTTTTCCCTCTCAACTTTCCAACCTGCTTGTCAATAGTCTCAGGTGGGAATATGTTTTATGTGTATGTCTGTATGAACTACATGTCCACGAGTTTGCATGTAATTTAGGTCTAGCTTTCCACATGGGTGAAAACACAATATTTGGGTTCCGAGCTTGGCTTATTTTATTTTTATTTTTGGTCCGCCATGGGGTTTGAACTCAGTGCTAGGTGCTATCTCTGAGCTCTTTTGCTCAGAACTGGTGCTCTACCACTTTGAGCCACAGCACCACTTCTGGTTTTCTAGTGTCTAATTGGAGATACATGTCTCATGTATTTTCCTGCCCAGGCTGGCTTTGAACCAGGATCCTCAGATCTCAGCGGCTTGAGTAGCTAGGATTACAGGCGTGAGCCACTGGCACCCAGTTGACTTGGCTTATCTTGCTCAAGCTAGTGATCTCCAATTCCATCCATTATGCAAATGATTTCATTTTCTCTATGGTTGTGTAGTATTTTTGTTTGCATTTTGACAGAACATATCCTTTGTTTATTCATTTGTTCTGAGGCACCTTGTCTGATTCCAACATTCAGCTATTGAGCACAGTACTGAGCTTGGGCATGGAAGTGTCTTTCTGTTATATTGGTTTAGGGGCAAGTCACGGACATAGGTAGTTGGGTAATTTGTATTTTGAAGAGCTCGCATACGGAAACCTCACCGGCATTTGTTTTTTTCTTGATTTGCATTCTGACTGGAGTGAGATGAGATCAAAGCGTAACTTGGGTTTGTATTTCTTTTGTGGCTAAGGATGTTGAATATTTCTTTAAGCATCAGTCATTTATTATTTTGAGAATTGTTCAATTTTTTATAGTCGTGAGCAACCTGCACCCTGCACCAATTTTGTTTTACATACATACATTGAGTAAATATTTGTGTACCTTACTTGTTAAAATAGCTAGTGATGCTGGGTGCCGGTGGCTCAGGCCTGTAATCCCAGCTACTCAGGAGGCTGAGGTCTGAGGATCACGTTTCAAAGCCAGCCTAGGCAGGAAAGTCCCTGAGACTCTTATCTCCAATGAACCACCAGAAAAACAAACAAACAAAAAAGAAGTGGTGCTGTGGCTCAACTGGTAGATGGCTAGCTTGAGCTGAACAGCTCAGAGACACTGCCCAGGCCTAGATTTCAAACCCCATGACTGACCAAAAAAATAAAATAAAGGCAGTGATATTTTATTCCATGAAATCATTGTCACAAAATAATGGACCTCTGAAATAAGAGAGAGAGATTGGAGTGGGATCTAAAGACAGTATGGAAACCTGAATCTATAGAAGGATCTGCGTACAGGCCAGGAGGTGGGAAGTGAGTCCTGTGTAATATAACAGTGCTTTTGTTCAAGGCAGGGCAGAGTGATCACATGGCTCCTCAGAGAGGAAGTTGAAGAGCTGTGGACACAGGAAGATGGCAAAAGTAATGAAGGTATCACAGCAGATTTGGTTCCACATGGATATTAAATAGACAGCCTCAGTGGTTCTGTGGAGAGTGAAGGTAGCTCACTCAGCAGGCTTTATCAGAGACAGAGCCAAAGATGGCCATGTGTGTGTCCAGCTTCAGACACCCTGGGTTCTGGAGGGAGAGCCTTTTCACTTCTTAGAGGAAAGATGGGGTAACAGGATAGGAAGTGAGGCTCTGCAGACTCACATACAGGAAATGCTGTCTGTGCCTGACAGGAGAACACTAGTCACATCCATGCTGACTGATACACAAATGACACTAGATTCCAACATCAGAATGTTTCAACTCACTAGAACGTCATAAGCGAACACAAATAACTATAGGATGGGGAAATGTGTTGCTATTGAAAATTCACACAGTTCTTGTTCTATATTGTCAAAATACATTGTTCACATTAGTGGAGCGTGGGGCTGGAGCCAGGGCCACAAAATGTATGTCATGGATTGGCATATCTTTACATCAGTGTTTGTACAAATACACACATTTTAATGAGGAATTAGTCTGTCTCCTTCTGTATCTCTCTCTCTCTCTCTCTCTCTCTCTCTCTCTGTGTGTGTGTGTGTGTGTGGTGTCTTTCCTTCTGACACAGTGTACTGCATCTGCTGGTTTCCACATGTTGATCAGTTGCCTCTCTTGGGCAGGTTCCACCTGCACCCAGTGAGCAATGCTCTTGATGCTTTGCAGTGATTGCTTGTATTTTGTCAAGGGTATTTGCAAGCATCTTCATTATAGCTATTGGATATGGTTTTCTGTGTTTTTGTGTCCTTATCTGGTTTTTATATCAGGGTCATTCTGGCTTCATCCGATACTCTTTGAAGAATTCCTTCCACTGCTGTGTGTGTGTGAGAGTAATGGAGACCTGGTCTTCACTGACTTTGAAATTTTTTTCTGGAATCTGGCAGTGAAGCTCCTTGTTTTTGGCATTGGTTGGGAGACTTTCTTTTACTACTGTCCTGTCCAAGTTTTCTATTCTCTCTGATCGAGATTGGGTAAGCTGTAAAACCCTAGGGGTTTGTCCATTTCTTCTGTTATCAAGTTTATAGACATCAGTTATTTATCCTGAAGAATCTCCCTCTTGTCTTAGACTAACCATGGTTCCTTTTGTGTACCTTTTGAAGAATCACTTCTTTGTTTTGTTTACCTTTGGTAGTGTGTGTATGTGTGCTGCTTGCATTAGAATTTGAAGTTGGGGCCTGGGCGCTGTTCTTGAGCATTTTTGCTCACAACTATCATTCTACTACCAC
>NW_012284133.1:0-11963 GCF_000151885.1 Dipodomys ordii
TTAATTCTAAGCCTCATTCTTCAGAATATTAACTTAGTTGGAAATAGGGTTATTGTAGTTACATGGTTAAGGGGTGTTCCTGATGGAATAGATTGGGGCGTTAATCCTACTTTGCTGCAAAGACTAGCCCTGCAGACAGAGGCAGAGATTGTTGTTATGCTACCGTCAGCCATAGCACACCAAGGGACCCAGAGGCAAGGATAACTGTCTTAATCTCTTCTAGTTTCTTCTGTTCCTTTTTTAATTCTTAGAAAAGATCCTCCCTTCCACAGAGGATTAAAGAAGCCCTATGTGTTCTTTAACTAAAGGCACTCTCCTGATTGAAAAAGCTCCACCAGAAGCATTGAATACTCATGCGTGAATACATGGTCTTTGTTCTTTGTTACTCGACTGTAATATCTCTCAGTTTGATCTGAATTTCAGCTACATTGACACAAAGTTTTGTTCTGGATCCAAACTAAATACTGTGTGGTAGGTACAAAAAACTGCTCCCAGGGCTGGGAAGATGGCTTAGTGGTAGAGTGCTTGCCTAGCACGCATGAAGACCTGGGTTCCTCAGTACACATAAACACAAAAATCCAGAAGTGGTGCTGTGACTAAAGTGGTAGAGTGCTAGCCTTAAGCAAAAGAAGCTCAGGGACAGCACATAGGCCAACTTCAAGCCTGAGGACTGGCAAAAACAAACAAACAAACCCAAATACTCTCAGTCTAATAGGGAACACAAAAGGGTTCACAGAGCTATAGCAAACAAGGCAGGACATAGGAAAATTCCCCTTGGGAAAGGGGAACAGCTGAGTGTTGTATCAAGAAGAGATCCTGCTGTGGTGATCTGAAAAGGCTTCTGCAAGTGATAAGGTGTTTTGTTTTTGCTTTTGTTTTGTTTCATCTTGTTTTTGATGCAAATACTGAGGTTGAACTTAGGGCCTGAATGCTGTCTCTTAGCTTTTTTGCTCAAGGCTGTTGCTTTGCCCCTTGAACCACAGTTTCATTTCTGGTTATGTGGTGGTTCATTTAGAAAAGAGTCTCATAGACTTTCCTGCCTTGGCTGGCTTTGAATCAAGACCCTCAGATCTCAGCCTAATAAGTAGCTAGGATTACAGGCATGATCCACTCCTGTCTGGCTAAAGTAGTGAGGAAATTTAAAGGTGGTACTTAGGAAGATCAAGACTGTAGTCACATGTACATAGTATGACTGGGCCTCTCATGTGGTAGGGGGACCTATTCGAGCTATAACAGGTGAGGCAGAGTCATGGAAAATTCTGTTAATATCTGCTGGAGAGTAATTGCAGTGGTGGGTGAGAGACCAGTCACAGTGCCCTGAAGACTGAGCTATAGAGGCTGGACTTCAGGAGGTTGGAAGGCTATGGGAAGGTGTGTGTATGTGTGTGTGTGTGTGTGTGTGTGTGTGTGTTAATTATCTCCCATATTGGTATTTATTACATGAATAACATTTCTAGCCATAACAAGTTCAATAACGAATTCCCGTTGACGGGATTCACTATGACCCATTAGCCAAGTCAGAAAACACAAAAGCCATACTGACAAGAAGAAATAAAATTAAAAAGCACCCTTTCCTTGCTGTATATAGTGTTTCAACTGAAACTCAAAGCTAATATTAGATGTAAAATATACTTGCAGGATTCTTGTGGCTTTGGATGCTTGTAAGCAGAGGATGACCAAAGCACAGATGTCTCAGGAAGGTGACTATGGCCATGAAGGAAACAATGGAGCCAGGGAGAGCAGCAGCTGATACGGAGGGAAAATGGATCCTTTCATTCATCTACCATGCCCACCTGCAGGAGTCCAGATACTGAGTAATCTGCAACGTCTGAGTTCAGGACATTCATCATATATAATAGTTGTTGCTGGCCGTTTTGCCAGGTGCAGTGTTAAGTACTGTCTATAATATTGTTCTTTTCCCCTGGGGGAATAGGGGTTCTGAGGTTTTGACTCTAGAACTTCATGTTTGCTAGGCTGGTGCTCTATCAATTGAACCATGTCTCCAGCCCTGTTTTTTACTGGTTGTTTTTTAAAATAGGATCTCACTTCCTGCCAGAGTGAATGCCTGAATGTGATTCACTTACTCTAGACTTCTGCTCTTCCTGACATCACAGGCACACTTCCCTCTATGTAGATGAAACCTTGCAGGCTTTTCTGCCTGGATTGATCTTAAGTGTGATCTCCTTATCAAGCCTCTTCATTAACTAGGATTGCAGGTGGCAGCATCTGGTAACCTGCTCATGATCACAGCAGCCTAATAATATATGGACCATAATTGTTCCATTTTATAGATGAGGATACTAAGCATAGGGCAAGAGATATGCTTCATTCAGGGCCACACAGCTGGCTACTGAAATGCTGACTGTCCTGCAGAGCCTGAAGTCCTAACCCCAGAATGCAGTGTGGTCTCTCTGACTGCTGTGAGTACAGGTGTGTGTGAGTGCATGGTAGAGCCAGGCCTCCTGAAAGAGGAAGCCCTGACTACTCTTTTCAGGGGGAGTATGATGGTTCAACCAGGCCCTGAAGACTAGGGAAGGGTGGGAAGCCAAGTGATTCTAGGCAGAGGTGCAGCACAGTCAGAAGTCCAGACTGGGGAAACAGCAAGGAGTAGTCAGGGTCCCCAGGTTTGGGAGAAGCTGGGCCACAGGTAGGGCTGGGTCTGCCTAGGCTCTACTTTGCCATTCATGGAACACCATGTTCAGTAGCTAAGTCATGCAGCCAGCTTTGCTGTCTCAAGTGTTGACAGAGGGCGAGGTAATTGTTTTGTTCACCTCTGTCAGGCATTTATACCTGGGCCAGGTGAGTCAGGGAGAAGCCCAGGACGAACCTGGGAAGGATGTGTGCACTCTATGTCCAGGCTTTGCTGTGAAGTCTCAGCCTGATAGAGGGCTGCTGTCTGAGTCTGTGGTTCTGCTTCACTTACATGTAAGTCTACCATCCGTTTTTTTTTTTTTTTTTTTTTTTTTTTACTGTATACTGAATGTGTCCCAGGCTGGCACTCTGCTAAGTACCTGACATTCCTAGAGAGAGGGACACAGTCTATGACCTTGAGGACCTGCTAGACTGCTGCTAGACAGATAATTTCAAACATGACCTTGAGAGCCCAGTAAAGGCTATAGTGTACCTTTCAGACCACCTTCCTTACTACCACCTGTCTCCTTGCCTCATTCTCATTCTGCCTTAATACCAACCTTTCAAAAACTCCATTTTGTCTGGGTTTGATCCAGGCATCACTCTTAGTTATAGGAGTTTAGATATTTTATTAATTTATTTATTCGGTGTTGGTCCTGGACTTGAACTCAGAATGTAGGTGCTCTCCCTAAGCTTTCCCGGTCCAGGATAAAGCTTTATCACTTGAGCCACAGTAAGAGTCTCATGGACAGTTAGCAAAATGAACTCCCTACCCATAGCTTAGTACACTCCTTCCCTTCTCCACAGCTTAGTATGCTCCCTTCCTAGGCAACACCAGGCCCACTTGGTAAAGGCAATGAATAATCAGCCTCCAACACCCTCTACCCTGGGATGGCCTTCTCTTGGACAGCTACCACCATATAAGCAACAAGAGCCTCTTAGAGTGACCTTCAGGTCTGGGCAGTTGAAAGACCCCTTATCTACTATTTGGACAGTAGCCATCAATCCTAGTCTTCCATGATGAAACCCCTGGCCCACATGTCCACACCAGGGTCTCTGCCTCCTAGCCCCTTCTAGCCACCCCTAAACCTTCTAGGTTATATAGGTCACCTCAGACAATAGCTGGCGCTGCTTCTCACTTCTCCCCTGTGAGAAGGGTTCTTGCTAACCCCTTTCCTGGCAATAAACTTTTCATTATTCTCTGTACCTGGATGTCTGTGAGGTTTTCTGGGAAAGTGAAATAATCTAGCATGGACTTTCCTGCGCAAGCTGGCTTTAAAGTATGATCCTCATATCTCAACCTCCTGAGTAGCTAAGATTAACAGGTGTGAGCCATCAGTGCCCAGCCTGAATACATTTCTTAGTCTCTTTCTTTTGTCATTTCTTCAATTTTTTTTTGTTTTTGGGGGTGGGGGAGTGTTCCTCTCCTGGGACTTGAGCTTTGGGTTTGGACGTTGTCCCTAACCTCTTTTGCTCAAGGCTAGTACTCTACCACTTGAGTCACAGCTCCACTTCTGGCTCTTTTGGTAGTTAATTAAAGATGAGAATCTCACAGACTACTCCTATAATGCTAGCTATTCAGGAGGCTGAGATCTGAGAATCTCGGTTCACAGCCAGCCCAAGGAAAGTCCATGAGACTCTTTTCTCCAATAAACCACTAGAAAACCAGAAGTAGTGCCGTGGCTCAAGTGGTAGAGCACAGAGTTCAAGCCACACAACTGACAAAAAGAAAAGAATCTCACAGATTTTTCTGTCCTGGCTGATTAGCACTGACCCTCCCCAATAAAATGGACATAATTAAATACTTAGTACTTCAGGGAATAGGATTTAGGATTAAATGAGTTTACACACACACACACACACACACACACACACACACACACATCACTTGGAATAGTGCCTGGTGCCTAGTAAGTGTGATAGAGATGCCATTGTTATGCATAGTGTGGGTTCTCTTAAGCTAGACCCTCTGTAGTGGACACACTTTAGAATTCAGAGTTAGGGTTCAGCCAGGTTAACATAGAGGATTTTTTTAACTATAAAACAAGAGAATAGACTAATGAAAGATTTGCTAACGAGCTGGTTGGTCAAGCCTGTAATCCTAACTATTCCGCAGGCTGAGATTTGAAGATGGCAATTGGAAGTCAGACTGGGCAGCAGAAATGGAGCTATGGCTAAAATGGTAGAGTGTTAGCCTTGAGCCACAGAAGCTCAGGGACAGGTCCCAGGTCCTCAGTTCAGACCCTAGGACTGGCACCAAAATTTTTAAAAAAAGGACATAGGAATTTCAGCTGTAGGAGCAGCCAATACCTGAGTGGCTAGGGAATACAATATCCTAGGGCTGAGGAACTGGTTCTAAACACCTTCTGCTCAGGGCCATGGCAGTGTTCTCAAGAAAGAGGTCTAGTGGGACTTGGAGAGGGCAAAGCCATGCTATTTACCCTGTGGCAGAGAACTTACAGGAAGCCCTGTTAGGGCATAGGGAAGGAAATTGGTGATGTGAGATGTTGGTGCTGGATGATGTTGATCTCCATCCTGTGCACAGCTAGATAGAGCAGGTGTTCTGCCAGGAACTGGACCTGGAGAGGCCATGCCTGGCCACCACCCTCCTCCTGAAGGGTCTCACAACCTCTGTTTATCACCACTGTGGTAGCTGGAAGGGAAACACCTGGAATGGCTGTATTGCATTCTGCATAGTGGGCATTGAAGGTTGTTTTGCAGCTGAGAAGTAAAATATTGATATTCGGTGGTCTTTGTCAGTATGAGCTGAGAGAACAGAACTAGAACAGAGGATTTACAGAATTTTTACTTTTCATATTGGGGAAGCTGAAAGTCTCAGCTCAAAGTCTAAGCTAATTGCTTTTTGTTTTGTCCTCATTGGTGAAGACAGTGTTCAGGGGAGAGCTCCTGTTTCTTCTTATGAGGACACTATTCCCACTCTTGGGGCTCCCTTCTCATGACCTAATCACCCCAAATGCTGGCACATTGGTGAATTTGGCAGCAGGGACCCAAGCATTCAGTCTGCAACATTCCCACAATTTTTTTTTTAAAATTAGGAATGTTGGCACAGTGCATACAGTCTATTGTGGAATAGCCTTGGTTCCCTGTGATCAGACACCTCCCTTCCCCCATGGCCAAAATGTATTCAGACAATACACGAATTGGGTAAATAAAGACTATTAATACACGTGTCTTTTTAGGTCAGGCTTTGTGCTAAATGAGTTATTTAAAAAGTTATTAATGTTTTAGATTTTGGAATAGAGGCAAAGGTGTGGTTGACCTGTGATATTTTTGTGACTTTCTCTACTCAGGAGTCATAGTGATCTCTGGAAATGTGAATAATGTTCTTGGCTCTCCTGTAAGAAACTATGCCTGGTCCCCTCCTGTCCTGTCTTCCCCACCTCTGTTCTCAGCCACATTGACCACATGAAAATCACCTGCCTCCTACTACATGGAATGCTTGTTCTCCCCCTCTGTCTCTCTCTCTGTCAGTGTCTTTGTCAGTTTCATACACACTCACACACATATACACACAAACTTCTTATTTTTCGGTTTATGTGGTACTGGGGAATTGAACCCATGGCTTCATGTGTGCTAGGCAAGCACTCTACCACTAAGCCATATTCCCAGCCCCCACACAAACGTAGAATTGGTCCATATGGTTCAAAAATGTAAATGTAGATAGATGGGGTGGGTGTGGGGGGAAATGATCAAGTTAATTTGGGGAATGGTCACCACCAATATATATGAAGGCTGTGAAAAATACAAAATTTAAAATGCATTGAATAGAAAAAATAAAAGGGAAAAGAGATGTTAAAAGCAAAAGGACCCTCCTCTCGCCTCACTCCCCCAGGAAAAAGCAAAAATAAAAGGGCAGGAAGGGCATAGTTCCAGGAGGGCTGTGTGGTTGCAGGGGGCTTTGGGGCTGGAAAAGGAAGAGCAAGAGGTGGAACTAAGTTTCCAGCAGAGTTGTCTGGAGCAGAGTATGTCAGGGCTCTGTGATTTAGCCTTTGCTAGAAGACTTTCCTCCCTTTCCTTCCCCTTTAACTCCCCTCCCCTTCTTTCCCTTCCACTGCTGTCCTCACCTTTCCTAAAAAATTCTAGAATCTGGTGACTTATAGTACAGACACCTCATGGTTTCTGTGGGTCAGGGATTTGCACTTTGCTGTATGAAGTGGTCTGGGTCATGTGAAATTATACTCATGATGTCTAGCTCTTCATCCTTCTGGGGTCTCAAATGGAGCTGGGTGTTCTGCTTACAATATTGTGTTGTAGCTTGATTTCCCTAGAGCAAGTGATTCAGGAAGGAGGAAGAGTTCATGATAACAGCTCCATTCCTTCTTTGACCTAAATGTAGTCTGAACATGTCCATGATACTTGCCACTCTCTTCTCTTAGTTAGAAATATACCTGAAATGCTGCCTCTGTGCAGAAAGAGCACCAGACTCCAGCTCTTCAGTGGAGGAGTGAGACAGAATTGGAGGCCATTTGAGAGCCTGGTGTGCTTGACATCATGAATGGTACAAGGGATCCAATGTGCAGCCCCTGATCTACACTCTAAAAGTTTACATCTGCCAGAAAAGTTATGCTCTGCTCTATAACTGATGATGAGAAGGGAGACAGACCTCTTAGAGAGTTCTGAGAAAGTGAAAATCAGAATGGATGGTAGCATAGGGAGGCTCTAGGGAGGAGCTGGCTCCTGCCTTCATATATTTTCAGCTTTCCCTTCTTTTCTTTTATTTATTTTTTGTCAGTTGTGGGGCTTGAACTCTGGACCTGGGCGCTGTCCCTAGCTCTTCAGCTCAAGGCAAACACTCTGCCACTTGAGCCACAGCACCACTTCCAATTTTCTAGTGGTTTATTGGAGATAAGGGCCTTATGGACTTTCCTGGCCCAGCTGGCTTTGAACCGTGATCCTCAGATCTCAGCCTTCTGACTAGCTAGGATTACAGGTGTGAACCACTGGTGCCAGGCTTACCACTGCTTTTTGTTCATCCTTTGTCCCTCCATTTCTGTGTATTTGTTTTATTTTTATGCTGAAGAAAAATAGAAAGCTATTATCTATCCTACTTCATGAGGTTATTTGACTATTGTACCTAATTTGGTTATTGCAAATGAGTATTGTGGGCTTTAGACAGTGGTCAAATGCAAATAAGATTGATTCATTGGTTGTTTGATGAATCTAGTCATTCATCCATTCATTCAGTACATTTATTGTTTTACCAGCTATGTAACCATCAAGATACATGCCTTACATTCTTATAGAAGAGACATCTAGGTGGTAAACAAGCAAATTAATAAATATGACAGTTGTTATTAGAACTGCGGGTTTTTTTGTTGTTGTTGTCTTGTGCCAGTACTGGGGTGTGACCACAGAGCCAGAACATTTTTCCTTAGTTGTTGTGTTTAAGGTTGATGCTCTACCATTTGAGCCCCATCTCATTTCTGGCTTTTGGTGGTTAATTGGGGGTAAGGTCTTACAGACTTCTCAGGTTGTTTCTTTTTTTTTGTTTTTTTTCTTTTTTTTGGGTAGGTCATGGGCATTGGACTCTGGGCCTGAGCGCTGTCCCTCTGCTCTTCAGCTCAAGGCTAGCACTCAGCCTCCTCAGATCTCAGCCTCCTGAGTAGCTAGGATTCCAGGTATGAACCACTGGCACCCAAAAATTAAGAATACTGTTAAGGAACTAACCAGACTGGTACTTCAGAGTAAGGTGGTCTCTGAAAAGCACATAGGATGCAGAGAAACCTTTTTTCCTTCAAAGGTTTAAGTCTGCTGAGATCAACCAACTGGAGACAAAGATACACTCATCCTATTTTGTTGTTGGAGATGATCAATCCACAATCCAGTGAGATTTAAAAACAAAAAATACTTAACCTGCGCTCTGCACCATGGAGTGGGGGAGTATAGTTAATTTAGTAAATGATTTTTAGATAAAAAGAACAGTATTTGCCCTTTGCCAGAGAACCACACAGACAGCCATGTACAGAGAACAAAGGGAGGTCTATTGGTGGGAGAGGGGCTGGCAAGACCCCTTCTCACAGGGGAGGAGTGAGAAGAATCACTAGGTATTGTCTGAGGTGACCTGTATAACCTCGGAGGGTTAAGAGGTGATACAAGTGGCTAGGAGGTGGGGACCTGGTGTGGACGCGAGGGCCAGGGGCTTCATCATGGCAGACTAGGCTGCTGTCCAAATAGTAGGTAAGAGGCCCTGCATCTGCCCAGACCTGAAGGTCACACTAAGGGGCTCTTGTTGCCTTATATGGTGGTAGCTGCCCCAGAGAAGTGCCATCTCAAGTTTGTAAAGGTGGGTGGAGGCTGATTATTTACTGCCTTTTTAAATGGGTCTAGTGTTGCCTAGGAAGGGAGCATGCTAAGCTGTGGAGAGGGGAAGGAGTGTACTAAACTATGGGAAGGGAGCTCATTTCACTAACTTAGGGAGTCTGGGACAAGGTTCCCCTGGGCTGTGGGGGAGGTGGTGACAGGCTCTGAGAAGATGAAGACAGAATTTTCCTATGAAGAAAGCTATCTTACCTTGTAGATAAATCTCAAGGAGTCCTTGAAACTGCTGTAGAAGAATAGATAAAAGTTGGACACTGGTAGCTCATGCCTATAATCTTAGCTAATGTGGAGGATGAGATCTGAGGATCACAGTGTGAAAGCAGCCCAGGCAGAAAAATCTTTGAGACTTTTCTCTCTAATTAACTATTAAAAAACCAGAAGGGGAGGTGTGGTGCAAGTGGTAGAACAGCACACTTGAGGAAAAATGCCAAGTGAGAGCACAAGGCCCTAAGTCCAAGCCCCAGTACCAGTATTAATTTTTACAAAAAGATGTGAATAGACTCCTATCTTGAAAAAAAAACAGGAAAAAGCAGTATTGGAAGTATGGTTCAAATGGTAGAGTAACAATCTTTGGTAGAGTACCAGCCTAGCAAGTACAGGCCCTTCACAGTTGAAACCCTAGTAGGTACTATCCAACCATTCTTTCAAAATTCTTTAGAATGCAGAATGGAGAATAATTGTAGAATAATTAGTGTGGGGGAATCATTCATTACCCTCCTTTCATGTCACCCCTGACCCCTTCCCTCCTTCCCTCCTTCCCTTATTTCCTCCTTCCCTCCTTCCCTCTTTCCCTTCCCTTCCCTCCATACCTTCCTTCCTCTCTGTCTCCTTTTTTGGTGGTACTAGCATTTGAAATTAGAGCTCGCTGCATACTATTCTGTTGCTCTATTACTTGAACCTAGCCCCAGCCCACTTATCCAACCTTTCTGAGCCTCACTGCCCTTATCAGTAAAATGAGGACAATTATCTCTGAGTTCTATCATTTGGAGTATTTTCAGGAAAATTTTATAAGAATAGTTGAAGTAATAGATATGAAAACACCTAAATGAAAGGAGCATTATTGATGAGAAGGAGCACATCTTTAATTTTTAATATATTTTTATTTTAAAATTACTGTACAGAGGGGTTATAGTTACATGAGTAAGGTAATAAGTACATTTCTTATCAAGCATTGCTGCCTCCTCCTTTGTTTGTCCCCTACCATCCCTTCCTTCCCACCTCCACAACTACACTCCACACCCTCCACGCCCCCAACCCCGCCTAAATTGTAAAGTTCATTTTTCAACATAGTGTCTTTGTACATCTCATTGTTACAATGGGTCAACCTATATCCCTCTTTAAGCATTTTGTTTTTTTCCTTTCCCTCCCCAAATTAGAAAAGTGTATATACAAGATGCAGGGCATCGACATCAAATACAGTGAAAACAGGGGTTTTACCTTGGGGGAGGAGCATACAAAGAAACCAAAAAAATCACATGGTACATTGTAAATACATTAGCAAGAAAGAAAAAACCACTTGTGTCCCTATCTTAGGGTTCATTTCCCTTAATATCATCTTATCTGGTCATAGTACATAGCTTTTGACCTTTTCTGCTTGTCCCTGACATATACTAGTTATTGCAAGTAAGGGAAACCATGGGACCTATGTTTCTTTGGGGCTGGTGAGAAGGAACATATCTTGACTCCAGATTTATCCTTTCTGTCCTGGGCTTTTTTTTTTTTAACTTTTTTCATCTTTGATAATTGGATGCTCTCAGATGAGATCTCCTGGTGTTAAATCCATTTTGCCTTTCAGGTGGGTGGGTAGGTGGGCTGCCTGTTCTAGGATTTGTCCTAGTTTAGCAGCAGTGGTGTTCCAAGGAAATGTATAAGAAATGAATTTAGGCTGCTCCTGCAAGAGTCTGTGTTACAGGAAGCTCAGCAAAAAGGAGATGGTGTCTGCTATCTCTGCTGGCTTCTTAGAGACAGTGTGTGGCACCAAAGCCCTGGTGCTGGGTTATCCTACAGGTCACCAGTGGCACTGAGAGCACATTGTAGTTCTTTTCTCATTGATTGGTTGGTACTGGTACTGGGGCTTGAACTCAGGGCTTCCCACTTAGCTTTTTGCACATTACTAGTGCTCTCCTACTGGAGCCACACTTCTACTTCCCAGAGATTTGGCTTTTTCAGAATGCCACCCCAGTCAGTCTTTGTACCCCAGCCCTTGTTTACATCTGGCATTGTGTAGCAGTCCTTCATCAATTTGTGACTGGTCAAGTGCCTGCCGTGTTTATGAAAAGGACAATCAAAGTGTCAGGGTGTTCCCCCATCTCTGCCCTCAGGGCTAGGCAGCAAGGCTGAGCTGTTGCAGTGGAGCAGAATGGCAAGACCTGATGGAAATACCCCCAGGACACATTGGGGAGAATACAATGGAAGCTCCTAGCTAGCAGGTGCTATGCTGAGTTGGGTTTGATTTCTGTCTTCATAGCTGGAGAAAGCAAGTATAAGCAAATATCTGGAGGAGCAGTAGTGCTTGTGGCATTGGTGAGAAAGAGGTTGCAGGCAGAGTAGCTCCTCCCATCCAGGCTTGCCCTATCTGGCCCTGCTGGCCAGCTCCTAGGGTTTGAGCAGTGAAGGTAGCACTTGATAAGGTGCAGGGCCTTCAAACAGAAGGTAAAGACTTTGGATTTTCCCTGCAGAGGTAGTGAAACAGGAGGTGACACGATTCTGTGTTCTGCCAGGGTGGCAGCTGCAGCTGCTCTGTGGAAACAAGCCCAGAGGGGGCAGGGTGCCAGGTAGGCTGCCAGCTGTGAAGCAGGAAGGTTCTATGGGGAAGAACGAGATGCCTGTTCAAGAGATGCTGGAACTCAAACTCATGTCTCATATCCACACTAGCCCCTTCCATATCCAAGACAGTTCCGGTGTCCTGGATTCCTCCCCCCTCCCTCCCTCCTTCCCTCCTTCCCTCCCACTCTCCTTCCTTCCTTCCTACTCCTTCCTTCCTTCCTTCCTCC
>NW_012284134.1:0-5269 GCF_000151885.1 Dipodomys ordii
CAAACCTTCTAAAAAGCCAGAAGTGGAGCTATGGCTCAAGTAGTAGTGCTGGCATTGAGCACAAAAATCTCAGGGATAGTACGTATGTACCAGGATTTGCACAAGCACAAACCTATAACAAGGAACAATCAGACATAAATCAAATTCTGGGGAAACTGAACATCAGATACCAAATGGCATTCTATAAAATCATGAAAACTCTTTCTATTTCTCCAGCATATTTGGGCATAAGAATTTTCAGTAGTTAAATCTATAGTGGTTGAAATTTGATAAAATGTGCCTTCAAAATGCAAACCACAGTTCCTTTGCAATTCTATAAGGAATATTCACTTTGTTTCCACACAGGCCCAACAACAAAAAAAAAAGCAAGAAAATAAAAATACTCACCCTGGGTTCTAATATCTCATGCCTGTCGCTCTATTCAGGTGTAAAGTCAATTCCAACCTACTGTGTGGTGAGTATCATGGATGAATCGGGTCATCCTTTGTCCCAACATTTCTCTGCTTCCTCTTCCCTCCGCAAATCAGATAAACATAATTAAGACAAAAGATACAGAAATCAAGCCGGGTGCCAGTGACTCACGCCTGTCATCCTAGCTACTCAGGAAGCTGAGATCTGAGGATTGCAGTTCAAAGCCAGCCAGGGCAGGAAAGTCCGTGAAACTCTTATCTCCAATAAACCACCAGCAAACAAGAAGTTGTGCTGTAGCTCAAATGGTAGAGCACTCACCTTGAGCTGAAGAGCTGAGGGACAGTGCTCAGGCCCAGAGTTCAAGCCCCACAACCAACAAAAAAAAGTCGTGAGCCACCAGCACCCAGTCAGACATTTGTTTTATCAGTGAATTTCCTATTAGCCAATGGCTTTTTATTGGATAATTTACATCTTCATACAGGGTCGCAATGTAATACAGAGTTATTCACCACCTTTTTCCCTCTCAACTTTCCAACCTGCTTGTCAATAGTCTCAGGTGGGAATATGTTTTATGTGTATGTCTGTATGAACTACATGTCCACGAGTTTGCATGTGATTTAGGTCTAGCTTTCCACATGGGTGAAAACACAATATTTGGGTTCCGAGCTTGGCTTATTTTATTTTTATTTTTGGTCCGCCATGGGGTTTGAACTCAGTGCTAGGTGCTATCTCTGAGCTCTTTTGCTCAGAACTGGTGCTCTACCACTTTGAGCCACAGCACCACTTCTGGTTTTCTAGTGTCTAATTGGAGATACATGTCTCATGTATTTTCCTGCCCAGGCTGGCTTTGAACCAGGATCCTCAAGATCTCAGCGGCTTGAGTAGCTAGGATTACAGGCGTGAGCCACTGGCACCCAGTTGACTTGGCTTATCTTGCTCAAGCTAGTGATCTCCAATTCCATCCATTATGCAAATGATTTCATTTTCTCTATGGTTGTGTAGTATTTTTGTTTGCATTTTGACAGAACATATCCTTTGTTTATTCATTTGTTCTGAGGCACCTTGTCTGATTCCAACATTCAGCTATTGAGCACAGTACTGAGCTTGGGCATGGAAGTGTCTTTCTGTGATATTGGTTTAGGGGCAAGTCACGGACATAGGTAGTTTGGTAATTTGTATTTGAAGAGCTCAGATACGGAAACCTCACCAGCATTTGTTTTTTTCTTGATTTGCATTCTGACTGGAGTGAGATGAGATCAAAGCGTAACTTGGGCTTGTATTTCTTTTGTGGCTAAAAATGTTGAATATTTCTTTAGGCATCAGTCATTTATTATTTTGAGAATTGTTCAATTTTTTATAGTCGTGAGCAACCTGCACCCTGCACGAATTCTGTTTTACATACATATATAGAGTAAATATTTGTGTACCTTACTTGTTAAAATAGCTAGTGATGCTGGGTGCCGGTGGCTCAGGCCTGTAATCCCAGCTACTCAGGAGGCTGAGGTCTGAGGATCACGTTTCAAAGCCAGCCTAGGCAGGAAAGTCCCTGAGACTCTTATCTCCAATGAACCACCAGAAAAACAAACAAACGAGCAAACAAACAAGAAAGAAGTGGTGCTGTGTCTCAACTGGTAGATGGCTAGCTTGAGCTGAACAGCTCAGTGACACTGCCCAGGCCTAGATTTCAAACCCCATGACTGACCAAAAAAATAAAATAAAGGCAGTGATATTTTATTCCATGAAATCATTGTCACAAAAAATGGACCACTGAAATAAGAGAGAGAGATTGGAGTGGGATCTAAAGACAGTATGGAAACCTGAATCTATAGAAGGATCTGGGTACAGGCCAGGAGGTGGGAAGTGAGTCCTGTGTAATGTAACAGTGCTTTTGTTCAAGGCAGGGCAGAGTGATCACATGGCTCCTCAGAGATGAAGTTGAAGAGCTGTGGACACAGGAAGGTGGCAAAAGTAATGAAGGTATCACAGCAGATTTGGTTCCACATGGATATTAAATAGACAGCCTCAGTGGTTCTGTGGAGAGTGAAGGTAGCTCACTCAGCAGGCTTTATCAGAGACAGAGCCAAAGATGGCCATGTGTGTGTCCAGCTTCAGACACCCTGGGTTCTGGAGGGAGAGCCTTTTCACTTCTTAGAGGAAAGATGGGGTAACAGGATAGGAAGTGAGGCTCTGCAGACTCACAGACAGGAAATGCTGTCTGTGCCTGACAGGAGAACACTTGTCACATCCATGCTGACTGATACACAAATGACACTAGATTCCAACATCAGAATGTTTCAACTCACTAGAACGTCATAAGCGAACACAAATAACTATAGGATGGGGAAATGTGTTGCTATTGAAAATTCACACAGTTCTTGTTCTATATTGTCAAAATACATTGTTCACATTAGTGGAGCGTGGGGCTGGAGCCAGGGCCACAAAATGTATGTCATGGATTGGCATATCTTTACATCAGTGTTTGTACAAATACACACATTTTAATGAGGAATTAGTCTGTCTCCTTCTGTATCTCTCTCTCTCTCTCTCTCTCTCTCTCTCTCTCTCTCTCTGTGTGTGTGTGTGTGTGTGTGTGGTGTCTTTCCTTCTGACACAGTGTACTGCATCTGCTGGTTTCCACATGTTGAGCAGTTGCCTCTCTTGGGCAGATTCCACCTGCACCCAGTGAGCAATGCTCTTGATGCTTTGCAGTGATTGCTTGTATTTTGTCAAGGGTATTTGCAAGCATCTTCATTATAGCTATTGGATATGGTTTTCTGTGTTTTTGTGTCCTTATCTGGTTTTGATATCAGGGTCATTCTGGCTTCATCCGATACTCTTTGAAGAATTCCTTCCACTGCTGTGTGTGTGTGAGAGTAATGGAGACCTGGTCTTCACTGATTTTGAAATTGTTTTCTGGAATCTGGCAGTGAAGCTCCTTGTTTTGGGCCTTGGATGGGAGACTTTCTTTTACTACTGTCCTGTCCAAGTTTTCTATTCTCTCTGATCGAGATTGGGTAAGCTGTAAAACCCTAGGGGTTTGTCCATTTCTTCTGTTATCAAGTTTATAGACATCAGTTATTTATCCTGAAGAATCTCCCTCTTGTCTTAGACTAACCATGGTTCCTTTTGTGTACCTTTTGAAGAATCACTTCTTTGTTTTGTTTACCTTTGGTAGTGTGTATGTGTGCTGCTTGCATTAGAATTTGAACTTGGGGCCTGGGCGCTGTTCTTGAGCATTTTTGCTCACAACTATCATTCTACTACCATGTGAGTCACAGCTCCATTTCCATATTTTTGGTGGTTAATTGGACATAAGAGTGTCATAGGCTTTCCTGCCTAAGCTGGCTTTGAACTCTGATCCTCAGATCCTAGCCTTCTGAGTAGCTAGATTACACATGTGAACCACTCATATCTGATTCTGATTGTTTTGTTATTAGCCTATTTTAGCAATATGTAATTGTGATGTTTGCAGGCATGCATACAGTGTATCCTAAACAATTTGCACCCCACCCTCCCATAATGCTCAGCTTCCCCTCCCCCTTCCCAATTTTTGTTCTGTTTTTATGTCAGCCACAATTTTTATGTTTTATTTTCTTGTATTAATTTTGGGTGTAGTTTGTTTTTGCTTTTCTAGTTTTGCTTGAGATGATGCTAAAGGTTATTTGGACGTCTTTCTATTCCTTTAATTTCAGCATTGATCATTATCTAGCTGCTTGGTTTTCCTTTTCTGTATCCCATGAATTTCATTATGCTTTGTTTCCATTTTGGTCTCAAAAATAATTTTCTTCTCAATTTTTGCTTTGCTCCATTGGTTGTGCAAAAACAATGTATTTAGCTTTCATAGATTTCTGCTGCTTTCCAAGGTTTTTGTTTTGTTTTGTCAGTCCTGGGGCTTGAACTCAGCGTCTGGGCACTGTCCCTGAGCTACTTTCACTCAAGATTACAACTCTACTACTTGAGCCACAGTGAGCTTTTTCTGTTTATGTGCTCCTGAGAAATTGAACCCAGGGCTTCATACGTGTTAGGCAAGCAATCTACTGCTAGGCCACATTCCCAAACCTCAAAGATTTTCACATTCAGTGATTTCTAGCTCTTTTACAGTATGGCCTAAACATATGTCTGATATGATTCAATTTTATGAAAATATTTTAAATCTTTCTTGTGGTCTGTCACGTGATCTAAAGAAATAAAAGAAACATAGCTTTGCACTTCACATGTGTGGCACCAGAACCCAGTCCTGAGTGTTGGTCTCAGAATGGCCAGTTCATGTTTCATGGATGGCAGTCATTCTTCTGTGTCCACATCTGGCAGAGAAGAGACGTTCCCTGTCTGTCTCTGGGCTGTCACAAGGAGATGAGCCTTATATAGGAAAATCCTTTTTTATGACCTCCCATTGTCCCAGTGACCAACATTCAAGGTTGGACAGCAGTGTGCACAGTGGTTAATGTTTCATTATTGACTGTGTGGAGTAACTCCTTCATAGTCCTGTCATTGGATCTGAAGGGAGTCATCTGTAATTCCTTCTCCTCTCTATTCCCACGGCCTCTACCAGGTTTAACTTCAAGAACTACCAGTTTGTCTTGGCCTTGGCTTTTGCCGTTGAGGAGATCAACAGGAACCCCCATCTTTTGCACAATGTGACTCTGGGATTTGAGATCTACCAGATGGATCACACTGCATCGTTGGTATTGGAAAGCCCCTTCCTCTGGTTCTCGGGGAAGCACGGGCTCCCAATTACACCTGTAGGGGCACGAGCAAGTCGGCAGCTGTGCACACGGGGCCGTCAGCCCTCACCTCTGCCATGATCGGCACTCTGCTGGAACTCTACAGATTTCCACAGGTGAGGGCTCTGGGCCAG
>NW_012284135.1:0-1905 GCF_000151885.1 Dipodomys ordii
TATTATATACGTGTCTTTTTAGTCAGGCTTTGTGCTAAATGAGTTATTTAAAAAGTTATTATGTTAGATTTGGAATAGAGGCAAAGGTGTGGTTGACCTGTGATATTTTGTGACTTTCTCTACTCAGCAGTCATAGTGATCTCTGGAAATGTGAATAATGTTCCTGGCTCTCCTGTAAGAAACTATGCCTGGTCCCCTCCTGTCCTATCTTCCCCACCTCTGTTCTCAGCCACATTGACCACATGAAAATCACCTGCCTCCTACTACATGGAATGCTTGTTCTCCCTCTCTGTCTCTCTCTCTGTCAGTGTCTTTGTCAGTTTCATACACACTCACACACATATACACACAAACTTCTTATTTTTCGGTTTATGTGGTACTGGGGAATTGAACCCATGGCTTCATGTGTGCTAGGCAAGCACTCTACCACTAAGCCATATTCCCAGCCCCCACACAAACGTAGAATTGGTCCATATGGTTCAAAAATTTAAATGTAGATAGATGGGGTGGGTGTGGGGGGTAATGATCAAGTTAATTTGGGGAATGGTCACCACCAATATATATGAAGGCTGTGAAAAATACAAAATTTAAAATGCATTGAATAGAAAAAATAAAAGGGAAAAGAGATGTTAAAAGCAAAAGAACCCTCCCCTCGCCTCACTCCCACAGGAAAAAGCAAAGATAAAGGGGCAGGAAGGGCATAGTTCCAGGAGGGCTGTGTGATTGCAGGGGGCTTTGGGGCTGGAAAAGGAAGAGCAAGAGGTGGAACTAAGTTTCCAGCAGAGTTGTCTGGAGCAGAGTATGTCAGGGCTCTGTGATTTAGCCTTTGTTAGAGGACTTTCCTCCCTTTCCTTCCCCTTTAACTCCCCTCCCCTTCTTTCCCTTCCACTGTTCTCCTCACCTTTCCTAACAAATTCTAGAATCTGGTGACTTATAGTACAGACACCTCATGGTTTCTGTGGGTCAGGGATTTGCACATTGCTGTATGAAGTGGTCTGGGTCATGTGAAATTATACTCATGATGTCTAGCTCTTCATCCTTCTGGGGTCTCAAATGGAGCTGGGTGTTCTGCTTACAATAGTGTGTTGTAGCTTGATTTCCCTAGAGCAAGTGATTCAGGAAGGAGGAAGAGTTCAAGATAACAGCTCCATTCCTTCTTTGACCTAAATGTAGTCTGAACATGTCCATGATACTTGCACTCTCTTCGCTTAGTTAGAAATATACCTGAAATGCTGCCTCTGTGCAGAAAGAGCACCAGACTCCAGCTCTTCAGGGGAGGAGTGAGACAGAATTGGAGGCCATTTGAGAGCCTGGTGTGCTTGACATCATGAATGGTACAAGGGATCCAATGTGCAGCCCCTGATCTACACTCTAAAAGTTTACATCTGCCAGAAAAGTTATGCTCTGCTCTATAACTGATGATGAGAAGGGTGACAGACCTCTTAGAGAGTTCTGAGAAAGTGAAAATCAGAATGGATGGTAGCATAGGGAGGCTCTAGGGAGGAGCTGGCTCCTGCCTTCATATATTTGCAGCTTTCCCCTCTTTTCTTTTATTTATTTTTTGTCAGTTATGGGGCTTGAACTCTGGACCTGGGCGCTCTCCCTATGCTCTTCAGCTCAAGGCAAACACTCTGCCACTTGTGCCACAGCACCACTTCCCATTTTCTAGTGGTTTATTGGAGATAAGGGCCTTATGGACTTTCCTGGTCCAACTGGCTTTGAACCATGATCCTCAGATCTCAGCCTTCTGACTAGCTAGGATTACAGGTGTGAACCACTGGTGCCAGGCTTACCACTGCTTTTTGTTCATCCTTTGTCCCTCCATTTCTGTGCATTTGTTTTATTTTTATGCTGAAGAAAAATAGAAAGCTATTATCTATCCTACTTCATGAGGTTATTTGACTA
>NW_012284136.1:0-1310 GCF_000151885.1 Dipodomys ordii
TATTTATAAATGACTGTATCAATCAATCACAAATAAAAAGAAAGGAAATACTTGAGTAGAAAGAGATCATTTCTCAGCACCAAAGAATGAAAGTAGTGTTCCTGACTAGAAGCTTGGCTGCTCAGGACATATGAGGTCTGAAGATCACAGTTCAAAGCTGGATTGGGCAGGAAAATCTTTGAGACTCTCATCTCTAGTGAACCTCCTAAAAAGCCAGAAGTGGAGCTATGGCTCAAGTAGTAGCGCTGGCATTGAGCACAAAAATCTCAGGGATAGTACGTATGTGCCAGGATTTGCACAAGCACAAACCTATAACAAGGAACAATCAGACATAAATCAAATTCTGGGGAAAACTGAACATCAGATACCAAATGGCATTCTATAAAATCATGAAAACTCTTTCTATTTCGCCAGCATATTTGGGCATAAGAATTTTCAGTAGTTAAATCTATAGTGGTTGAAATTTGATAAAATGTGCCTTCAAAATGCAAACCGCAGTTCCTTTGCAATTCTATAAGGAATATTCACTTTGTTTCCACACAGGCCCAACAACAAAAAAAAAGCAAGAAAATAAAAATACTCACCCTGGGTTCTAATATCTCATGCCTGTCGCTCTATTCAGGTGTAAAGTCAATTCCAACCTACTGTGTGGTGAGTATCATGGATGAATCGGGTCATCCTTTGTCCCAACATTTCTCTGCTTCCTCTTCCCTCCCCAAATCAGATAAACATAATTAAGACAAAAGATACAGAAATCAAGCCGGGTGCCAGTGACTCACGCCTGTCATCCTAGCTACTCAGGAAGCTGAGATCTGAGGATTGCAGTTCAAAGCCAGCCAGGGCAGGAAAGTCCGTGAAACTCTTATCTCCAATAAACCACCAGCAAACAAGAAGTTGTGCTGTAGCTCAAATGGTAGAGCACTCACCTTGAGCTGAAGAGCTGAGGGACAGCACTCAGGCCCAGAGTTCAAGCCCCACAACCAACAAAAAAAAGTCGTGAGCCACCAGCACCCAGTCAGACATTTGTTTTATCAGTGAATTTCCTATTAGCCAATGGCTTTTTATTGGATAATTTACATCTTCATACAGGGTTGCAATGTAATACAGAGTTATTCACCACCTTTTTCCCTCTCAACTTTCCAACCTGCTTGTCAATAGTCTCAGGTGGGAATATGTTTTATGTGTATGTCTGTATGAACTACATGTCCACGAGTTTGCATGTGATTTAGGTCTAGCTTTCCACATGGGTGAAAACACAATATTTGGGTTCCGAGCTTGGCTTATTTTATTTTTATTTTTGGTCCGCCATG
>NW_012284137.1:0-10000 GCF_000151885.1 Dipodomys ordii
GTGTGTGTGTGTGTGTGTGTGTGTGTGTGTGTGTGTGTGTGTGTGTGTGTGTGTGTTATCTCCCGTATAGGTATTTATTACATGAATAACATTTCTAGCCATAATAAGTAACAAGTTCAGTAACTGAATTCCCATTGACAGGTTTCACTATGACCCATTAGCCAATTCAGAAAACACAAAAGCCATACTGACAAGAAGAAATAAAATTAAAAAGCACCCTTTCCTTGCTGTATATAGTGTTTCAACTGAAATTCAAAGCTAATATTAGATGTAAAATATACCTGCAGGATTCTTGTGGCTATGGATGGTTGTAAGCAGAGGATGACCAATGCACAGATGTCTCAGGAAGGTGACTGTGGCCATGAAGGCAACAATTGAGTCACGGAGAGCAGCATCTGATGTGGAGGGAGAATGGATCCTTTCATTCATTTACTGTGCCCACCTGCAGGACTCTAGATGCTGAATAATCTGCAACGTCTGAGCTCAGGACATTCATCATATATAATAGTTGTTGCTGGCCATTTTGCCAGGTGCAGTGTTAAACATTCTCTATAATATTGTTCTTTTTCTCTAGGGGGATAGGGGTTCTGAGGTTTGGACTCTAGAACTTCATGTTTGCTAGGCTGGTGCTCTACCAATTGAACCATGTCTCCAGCCCTGTTTTTTACTGGTTGTTTTTTTACAAATGGTTCTCACTTCCTTCCTGAGTGACTGCTTGAATGTGATTCACTTACTCTAGATCCTGCTCTTCCTGACATCACAGGCACACACTTCCCTCCATGTAGATGAAACCTTGCAGACTTTTCTGCCTAGATTGATCTGAAGTGTGATCTCCTTATCAAGCCTCTTCATTAACTAGGATTGCAGGTGGCAGCATCTGGTAACCTGCTCATGATCACAGCAGCCTAATAATATATGGACCATAATTGCTCCATTTTATAGATGAGGATACTAAGCATAGGGCAAGAGATATGCTTCATTCAGGGCCACACAGCTGGCTACTGAAATGCTGACTGTCCTGCAGAGCCTGAAGTCCTAACCCCAGAATGCAGTGTGGTCTCTCTGACTGCTGTGAGTACAGGTGTGTGTGAGTGCATGGTAGAGCCAGGCCTCCTGAAAGAGGAAGCCCTGACTACTCTTTTCAGGGGGAGTATGATGGTTCAACCAGGCCCTGAAGACTAGGGAAGGGTGGGAAGCCAAGTGATTCTAGGCAGAGGTGCAGCACAGTCAGAAGTCCAGACTGGGGAAACAGCAAGGAGTAGTCAGGGTCCCCAGGTTTGGGAGAAGCTGGGCCACAGGTAGGGCTGGGTCTGCCTAGGCTCTACTTTGCCGTTCATGGAACACCATGTTCAGTAGCTAAATCATGTAGCCAGCTTTGCTGTCTCAAGTGTTGACAGAGGGCCAGGTAATTGTTTTGTTCACCTCTTTCAGGCATTTATACCTGGGCCAGGTGAGTCAGGGAGAAGCCCAGGACGAACCTGGGAAGGATGTGTGCACTCTATGTCCAGGCTTTGCTGTGAAGTCTCAGCCTGATGGAGGGCTGCTGTCTGAGTCTATGGTTCTGCTTCACTTACATGTAAGTCTACCATCCGTTTTTTTTTTTTTTTTTTACTGTATACTGAATGTGTCCCAGGCTGGCACTCTGCTAAGTACCTGACATTCCTACAGAGGGGGACACAGTCTATGACCTTGAGGACCTGCTAGACTGCTGCTAGACAGATAATTCAAACATGACCTTGAGAGCCCAGTAAAGGCTATAGTGTACCTTTCAGACCACCTTCCTTACTACCACCTGTCTCCTTGCCTCATTCTCATTCTGCCTTAATACCAACCTTTCAAAAACTCCATTTTGTCTGGGTTTGATCCAGGCATCAATCTTAGTTATAGGAGTTTAGATATTTTATTAATTTATTTATTTGTTGCTGGTCCTGGACTTGAACTCAGAATGTAGGTGCTCTCCCTAAGCTTTTCTGGTCCAGGATAAAACTTTATCACTTGAGCCACAGTAACAGTCTCATGGACAGTTAGCAAAATGAACTCCCTACCCATAGCTTAGTACACTCCTTCCCTTCTCCACAGCTTAGTAAGCTCCCTTCCTAGGCAACACCAGGCCCACTTGGTAAAGGCAATGAATAATCAGCCTCCAACACCCTTTACCCTGGGATGGCCTTCTCTTGGACAGATACCACCATATAAGCAACAAGAGCCTCTTAGAGTGACTTCAGGTCTGGGCAGTTGAAAGACCCCTTATCTACTATTTGGACAGTAGCCATCAATCCTAGTCTTCCATGATGAAACCCCTGGCCCACATGTCCACACCAGGGTCTCTGCCTCCTAGCCCCTTCTAGCCACCCCTAAACCTCCTAGGTTATATAGGTCACCTCAGACAATAGCTGGCGCTGCTTCTCACTTCTCCCCTGTGAGAAGGGTACTTGCTAACCCCTTTCCTGGCAATAAACTTTTCATTATTCTCTGTTCTTGGATGTCTGTGAGGTTTTCTGGGAAAGTCAAATAATCTAGCATGGACTTTCCTGCCCAAGCTGGCTTTAAAGTATGATCCTCATATCTCAACCTCCTGAGTAGTTAAGATTAACAGGTGTGAGCCATCAGTGCCCAGCCTGAATACATTTCTTAGTCTCTTTCTTTTGTCATTTCTTCAATTTTTTTTTGTTGTTGGGGGGGGACTGTTCCTCTCCTGGGACTTGAGCTTTGGGTTTGGACGTTGTCCCTAACCTCTTTTGCTCAAGGCTAGTGCTCTACCACTTGAGTCACAGCTCCACTTCTGGCTCTTTTGGTAGTTAATTAAAGATGAGAATCTCACAGACAACTCCTATAATCCTAGCTATTCAGGAGGCTGAGATCTGAGAATCTCGGTTCACAGCCAGCCCAAGGAAAGTCCGTGAGACTCTTTTCTCCAATAAACCACTAGAAAACCAGAAGTAGTGCCGTGGCTCAAGTGGTAGAGCACAGAGTTCAAGCCCCACAACTGACAAAAAGAAAAGAATCTCACAGATTTTTCTGTCCTGGCTGATTAGCACTGACCCTCCCCAATAAAATGGACATAATTAAATACTTAGTACTTCAGGGAATAGGATTTAGGATTAAATGAGTTTACACACACACACACACACACACACACACACATCACTTGGAATAGTGCCTGGTGCCTAGTAAGTGTGATAGAGATGCCATTGTTATGCATAGTGTGGGTTCTCTTAACCTAGACCCTCTGTAGTGGACACACTTTAGAATTCAGAGTTAGGGTTCAGCCAGGTTAACATAGAGGATTTTTTTAACTATAAAACAAGAGAATAGACTAATGAAAGATTTGCTAACGAGCTGGTTGGTCAAGCCTGTAATCCTAACTATTCCGCAGGCTGAGATTTGAAGATGGCAATTGGAAGTCAGACTGGGCAGCAGAAATGGAGCTATGGCTAAAATGGTAGAGTGTTAGCCTTGAGCCACAGAAGCTCAGGGACAGGTCCCAGGTCCTCAGTTCAGACCCTAGGACTGGCACCAAAATTTTAAAAAAAAGGACATAGGAATTTCAGCTGTAGGAGCAGCCAATACCTGAGTGGCTAGGGAATACAATATCCCAGGGCTGAGGAACTGGTTTTAAACACCTTCTGCTCAGGGCCATGGCAGTGTTCTCAAGAAAGAGGTCTAGTGGGACTTGGAGAGGGCAAAGCCATGCTATTTACCCTGTGGCAGAGAACTTACAGGAAGCCCTGCTAGGGCATAGGGAAGGAAATTGGTGATGTGAGATGTTGGTGCTGGATGATGTTGATCTCCATCCTGTGCACAGCTAGATAGAGCAGGTGTTCTGCCAGGAACTGGACCTGGAGAGGCCATGCCTGGCCACCACCCTCCTCCTGAAGGGTCTCACAACCTCTGTTTATCACCACTGTGGTAGCTGGAAGGGAAACACCTGGAATGGCTGTATTGCATTCTGCATAGTGGGCATTGAAGGTTGTTTTGCAGCTGAGAAGTAAAATATTGATAATCGGTGGTCTTTGTCAGTATGAGCTGAGAGAACAGAACTAGAACAGAGGATTTACAGAATTTTTACTTTTCATATTGGGGAAGCTGAAAGTCTCAGCTCAAAGTCTAAGCTAATTGCTTTCTTGTTTTGTCCTCATTGGTGAAGACAGTGTTCAGGGGAGAGCTCCTGTTTCTTCTTATGAGGACACTATTCCCACTCTTGGGGCTCCCTTCTCATGACCTAATCACCCCAAATGCTGGCACATTGGTGAATTTGGCAGCAGGGACCCAAGCATTCAGTCTGCAACATTCCCACAATTTTTTTTTAAATTAGGGCATACAGTCTATTGTGGAATAGCCTTGGTTCCCTGTGATCAGACACCTCCCTTCCCCCATGGCCAAAATGTATTCAGACAATACACGAATTGGGTAAATAAAGACTATTAATACACGTGTCTTTTTAGGTCAGGCTTTGTGCTAAATGAGTTGTTTAAAAAGTTATTAATGTTTTAGATTTTGGAATAGAGGCAAAGGTGTGGTTGACCTGTGATATTTTTGTGACTTTCTCTACTCAGGAGTCATAGTGATCTCTGGAAATGTGAATAATGTTCTTGGCTCTCCTGTAAGAAAAATGCCTGGTCCCCTCCTGTCCTGTCTTCCCCACCTCTGTTCTCAGCCACATTGACCACATGAAAATCACCTGCCTCCTACTACATGGAATGCTTGTTCTCCCCCTCTGTCTCTCTCTCTGTCAATGTCTTTGTCAGTTTCATACACTCTCACACACATATACACACAAACTTCTTATTTTTCAGTTTATGTGGTACTGGGGAATTGAACCATGGCTTCATGTGTGCTAGGCAAGCACTCTACCACTAAGCCATATTCCCAGCCCCCATACAAACGTAGAATTGGTCCATATGGTTCAAAAATTTAAATGTAGATAGATGGGGTGGGTGTGGGGGGAAATGATCAAGTTAATTTGGGGAATGGTCACCACCAATATATATGAAGGCTGTGAAAAATACAAAATTTAAAATGCATTGAATAGAAAAAATAAAAGGGAAAAGAGATGTTAAAAGCAAAAGGACCCTCCCCTCGCCTCACTACCCCAGGAAAAAGCAAAGATAAAAGGGCAGGAAGGGCATAGTTCCAGGAGGGCTATGTGGTTGCAGGGGGCTTTGGGGCTGGAAAAGGAAGAGCAAGAGGTGGAACTAAGTTTCCAGCAGAGTTGTCTGGAGCAGAGTATGTAAGGGCTCTGTGATTTAGCCTTTGCTAGAGGACTTTCCTCCCTTTCCTTCCCCTTTAACTCCCCTCCCCTTCTTTCCCTTCCACTGCTCTCCTCACCTTTCCTAACAAATTCTAGAATCTGGTGACTTATAGTACAGACACCTCATGGTTTCTGTGGGTCAGGGATTTGCACTTTGCTGTATGAAGTGGTCTGGGTCATGTGAAATTATACTCATGATGTCTAGCTCTTCATCCTTCTGGGGTCTCAAATGGAGCTGGGTGTTCTGCTTACAATATTGTGTTGTAGCTTGATTTCCCTAGAGAAAGTGATTCAGAAACGAGGAAGAGTTCAAGATAACAGCTCCATTCCTTCTTTGACCTAAATGTAGTCTGAACATGTCCATGATACTTGCCACTCTCTTCTCTTAGTTAGAAATATACCTGAAATGCTGTCTCTGTGCAGAAAGAGCACCAGACTCCAGCTCTTCAGGGGAGGAGTGAGATAGAATTGGAGGCCATTTGAGAGCCTGGTGTGCTTGACATCATGAATTGTACAAGGGATCCAATGTGCAGCCCCTGATCTACACTCTAAAAGTTTACATCTGCCAGAAAAGTTATGCTCTGCTCTATAACTGATGATGAGAAGGGAGACAGACCTCTTAGAGAGTTCTGAGAAAGTGAAAATCAGAATGGATGGTAGCATAGGGAAGCTCTAGGGAGGAGCTGGCTCCTGCCTTCATATATTTGCAGCTTTCCCCTCTTTTCTTTTATTTAATTTTTGTCAGTTGTGGGCCTTGAACTCTGGACCTGGGCTCTGTCCCTATGCTCTTCAGCTCAAGGCAAACACTCTGCCACTTGAGCCACAGCACCACTTCCCATTTTCTAGTGGTTTATTGGAGATAAGGGCCTTATGGACTTTCCTGGCCCAGCTGGCTTTGAACCGTGATCCTCAGATCTCAGCCTTCTGACTAGCTAGGATTACAGGTGTGAACCACTGGTGCCAGGCTTACCACTGCTTTTTGTTCATCCTTTGTCCCTCCATTTCTGTGCATTTGTTTTATTTTTATGCTGAAGAAAAATAGAAAGCTATTATCTATCCTACTTCATGAGGTTATTTGACTATTGTACCTAATTTGGTTATTGCAAATGAGTATTGTGGGCTTTAGACAGTAGTCAAATGCAAATAAGATTGATTCATTGGTTGTTTGATGAATCTAGTCATTCATCCATTCATTCAGTACATTTATTGTTTTACCAGCTATGTAACCATCAAGATACATGCCTTACATTCTTATAGAAGAGACATCTAGGTGGTAAACAAGCAAATTAATAAATATGACAGTTGTTATTAGAACTGCGGGATTTTTTGTTGTTGTTTTGTGCCAGTACTGGGGTGTGACCACAGATCCAGAACATTTTTCCTTAGTTGTTGTGTTTAAGGTTGATGCTCTACCATTTGAGCCCCATCTCATTTCTGGCTTTTGGTGGTTAATTGGGGGTAAGGTCTCACAGACTTCTCAGGTTGTTTCCTTTTTTTTTGTTTTTTTTTTGTTTTTTGGGTAGGTCATGGGCGTTGAACTCTGGGCCTGAGTGCTGTCCCTCTGCTCTTCAGCTCAAGGCTAGCACTCAGCCTCCTCAGATCTCAGCCTCCTGAGTAGCTAGGATTCCAGGTATGAACCACTGGAACCCAAAAATTAAGAATACTGTTAAGGAACTAACCAGACTGGTACTTCAGAGTAAGGTGGTCTCTGAAAAGCACATAGGACGCAGAGAAACCTTTTTTCCTTCAAAGGTTTAAGTCTGCTGAGATCAACCAACTGGAGACAAAGATACACTCATCCTATTTTGTTGTTGGAGATGATCAATCCACAATCCAGTGAGATTTAAAAACAAAAAATAATTAACCTGCGCTCTGCACCATGGAGTGGGGGAGTATAGTTAATTTAGTAAATGATTTTTAGGTAAAAAGAACAGTATTTGCCCTTTGCCAGAGAACCACACAGACAGCCATGTACAGAGAACAAAGGGAGGTCTATTGGTGGGAGAGGGGCTGGCAAGACCCCTTCTCACAGGGGAGGAGTGAGAAGAATCACTAGGTATTGTCTGAGGTGACCTGTATAACCTCGGAGGGCTAAGAGGTGATACAAGTGGCTAGGAGGTGGGGACCTGGTGTGGACGCGAGGGCCAGGGGCTTCATCATGGCAGACTAGGCTGCTGTCCAAATAGTAGGTAAGAGGCCCTGCATCTGCCCAGACCTGAAGGTCACACTAAGGGGCTCTTGTTGCCTTATACGGTGGTAGCTGCCCCAGAGAAGTGCCATCTCAAGTTTGTAAAGGTGGGTGGAGGCTGATTATTTACTGCCTTTTTAAATGGGTCTAGTGTTGCCTAGGAAGGGAGCATGCTAAGCTGTGGAGAGGGGAAGGAGTGTACTAAACTATGGGAAGGGAGCTCATTTCACTAACATAGGGAGTCTGGGACAAAGTTCCCCTAGGCTGTGGGGGAGATGGTGACAGGCTCTGAGAAGATGAAGACAGAATTTTCCTATGAAGAAAGCTATCTTACCTTGTAGATAAATCTCAAGGAGTCCTTGAAACTGCTGTAGAAGAATAGATAAAAGTTGGACACTGGTAGCTCATGCCTATAATCTTAGCTAATGTGGAGGATGAGATCTGAGGATCACAGTGTGAAAGCAGCCCAGGCAGAAAAATCTTTGAGACTTTTCTCTCTAATTAACTATTAAAAAACCAGAAGGGGAGGTGTGGTGCAAGTGGTAGAACAGCACACTTGAGGAAAAATGCCAAGTGAGAGCACAAGGCCCTAAGTCCAAGCCCCAGTACCAGTATTAATTTTTACAAAAAGATGTGAATAGACTCCTATCTTGAAAAAAAAACAGGAAAAAGCAGTATTGGAAGTATGGTTCAAGTGGTAGAGTAACAATCTTTGGTAGAGTACCAACCTAGCAAGTACAGGCCCTTCACAGTTGAAACCCTAGTAGGTACTATCCAACCATTCTTTCAAAATTCTTTAGAATGCAGAATGGAGAATAATTGTAGAATAATTAGTGTGGGGGAATCATTCATTACCCTCCTTTCATGTCACCCCTGACCCCTTCCCTCCTTCCCTTATTTCCTCCTTCCCTCCTTCTCTCTTTCCCTTCCCTTCCCTCCATACCTTCCTTCCTCTCTGTCTCCTTTTTTGGTGGTACTAGCATTTGAAATTAGAGCTTGCTGCATACTATTCTGTTGCTCTATTACTTGAACCATGCCCCAGCCCACTTATCCAACCTTTCTGAGCCTCACTGCCCTTATCAGTAAAATGAGGACAATTATCTCTGAGTTCTATCATTTGGAGTATTTTCAGGAAAATTTTATAAGAATAGTTGAAGTAATAGATATGAAAACACCTAAATGAAAGGAGCATTATTGATGAGAAGGAGCACATCTTTAATTTTTAATATATTTTTATTTTAAAAATACTGTACAGAGGGGTTATAGTTACATGAGTAAGGTAATAAGTACATTTCTTATCAAGCATTGCTGCCTCCTCCTTTGTTTGTCCCCTACCATCCCTTCCTTCCCACCTCCACAACTACACTCCACACCCTCCACGCCCCCAACCCCGCCTAAATTGTAAAGTTCATTTTTCAACATAGTGTCTTTGTACATCTCATTGTTACAATGGGTCAACCTATATCCCTCTTTAAGCATTTTGTTTTTTTCCTTTCCTTCCCCAAATTAGAAAAGTGTATATACAAGATGCAGGGCATCGACATCAAATACAGTGAAAACAGGGGTTTTACCTTGGGGGAGAAGCATACAAAGAAACCAAAAAAATCACATGGTACATTGTAAATACATTAGCAAGAAAGAAAAAACCACTTGTGTCCCTATCTTAGGGTTCATTTCCCTTAATATCATCTTATCTGGTCATAGTACATAGCTTTTGACCTTTTCTGCTTGTCCCTGACATATACTAGTTATTGCAAGTAAGAGAAACCATGGGACCTATGTTTCTTTGGGGCTGGTGAGAAGGAACATATCTTGACTCCAGATTTATCCTTTCTGTCCTGGGCTTTTTTTTTTTAACTTTTTTCATCTTTGATAATTGGATGCTCTCAGATGAGATCTCCTGGTGTTAAATCCATTTTGCCTTTCAGGTGGGTGGGTAGGTTGGTTGCCTGTTCTAGGATTTGTCCTAGTTTAGCAGCAGTGGTGTTCCAAGGAAATGTATAAGAAATGAATTTAGGCTGCTCCTGCAAGAGTCTGTGTTACAGGAAGCTCAGCAAAAAGGAGATGGTGTCTGCTATCTCTGCTGGCTTCTTAGAGACAGTGTGTGGCACCAAAGCCCTGGTGCTGGGTTATCCTACAGGTCACCAGTGATACTGAGAGCACATTGTAGTTCTTTTCTCATTGATTGGTTGGTACTGGTACTGCGGCTTGAACTCAGGGCTTCCCACTTAGCTTTTTGCACATTACTAGTGCTCTCCTACTGGAACCACACTTCTACTTCCCAGAGATTTGGCTTTTTCAGAATGCCACCCCAGTCAGTCTTTGTACCCCAGCCCTTGTTTACATCTGGCATTGTGTAGCAGTCCTTCATCAATTTGTGACTGGTCAAGTGCCTGCCGTGTTTATGAAAAGGACAATCAAAGTGTCAGGGTGTTCCCCCATCTCTGCCCTCAGGGCTAGGCAGCAAGGCTGAGCTGTTGCAGTGGAGCAGAATGGCAAGACCTGATGGAAATACCCCCAGGACACATTGGGGAGAATACAATGGAAGCTCCTAGCTAGCA
>NW_012284138.1:0-1627 GCF_000151885.1 Dipodomys ordii
TCAGAACCTCCTAAAAAGCCAGAAGTGGAGCTATGGCTCAAGTAGTAGTGCTGGCATTGAGCACAAAAATCTCAGGGATAGTACGTATGTGCCAGGATTTGCACAAGCACAAACCTATAACAAGGAACAATCAGACATAAATCAAATTCTGGGGAAAACTGAACATCAGATACCAAATGGCATTCTATAAAATCATGAAAACTCTTTCTATTTCTCCAGCATATTTGGGCATAAGTATTTTCAGTAGTTAAATCTATAGTGGTTGAAATTTGATAAAATGTGCCTTCAAAATGCAAACCGCAGTTCCTTTGCAATTCTATAAGGAATATTCACTTTGTTTCCACACAGGCCCAACAACAAAAAAAAAGCAAGAAAATAAAAATACTCACCCTGGGTTGTAGTATCTCATGCCTGTCGCTCTATTCAGGTGTAAAGTCAATTCAACCTACTGTGTGGTGAGTATCATGGATGAATCGGGTCATCCTTTGTCCCAACATTTCTCTGCTTCCTCTTCCCTCCCCAAATCAGATAAACATAATTAAGACAAAAGATACAGAAATCAAGCCGGGTGCCAGTGACTCATGCCTGTCATCCTAGCTACTCAGGAGGCTGAGATCTGAGGACTGCAGTTCAAAGCCAGCCAGGGCAGGAAAGTCCGTGAAACTCTTATCTCCAATAAACCACCAGCAAACAAGAAGTTGTGCTGTAGCTCAAATGGTAGAGCACTCACCTTGAGCTGAAGAGCTGAGGGACAGCGCTCAGGCCCAGAGTTCAAGCCCCACAACCAACAAAAAAAAGTCGTGAGCCACCAGCACCCAGTCAGACATTTGATTTATCAGTGAATTTCCTATTAGCCAATGGCTTTTTATTGGATAATTTACATCTTCATACAGGGTTGCAATGTAATACAGAGTTATTCACCACCTTTTTCCCTCTCAACTTTCCAACCTGCTTGTCAATAGTCTCAGGTGGGAATATGTTTTATGTGTATGTCTGTATGAACTACATGTCCACGAGTTTGCATGTAATTTAGGTCTAGCTTTCCACATGGGTGAAAACACAATATTTGGGTTCCGAGCTTGGCTTATTTTATTTTTATTTTTGGTCCACCATGGGGTTTGAACTCAGTGCTAGGTGCTATCTCTGAGCTCTTTTGCTCAGAACTGTTGCTCTACCACTTTGAGCCACAGCACCACTTCTGGTTTTCTAGTGTTTAATTGGAGATACATGTCTCATGTATTTTCCTGCCCAGGCAGGCTTTGAACCAGGATCCTCAGATCTCAGCGGCTTGAGTAGCTAGGATTACAGGCGTGAGCCACTGGCACCCAGTTGACTTGGCTTATCTTGCTCAAGCTAGTGATCTCCAATTCCATCCATTATGCAAATGATTTCATTTTCTCTATGGTTGTGTAGTATTTTTGTTTGCATTTTGACAGAACATATCCTTTGTTTATTCATTTGTTCTGAGGCACCTTGTCTGATTCCAACATTCAGCTATTGAGCACAGTACTGAGCTTGGGCATGGAAGTGTCTTTCTGTTATATTGGTTTAGGGGCAAGTCACGGACATAGGTAGTTTGGTAATTTGTATTTTGAAGAGCTCGCATACGGAAACCTCACCGGCATTT
>NW_012284139.1:0-29389 GCF_000151885.1 Dipodomys ordii
AGGGCTTATTGAACAACCTGAGCAACTCCCTTTTTACTTAAGATCCCAGCTCAGTTCTGCAACTTAGCCCTTGACCTAAGCCAGCCATAGACAGTCCTGGGAACCCTGGATGCCAGGATCTCGAAGTATCTGAAATAGCCTTGCACAGACTATCCTGGGAACCAGAGATGCTAGGATGTCAAGGTATCTGAAATTCCAGAACAGCCCTTCCTGGGGTCTGGTGACCATTCTCTGAACTGGACACCCTGCAGTTTAGCACGCATCCTCTTGAAGACTCCCCTGTGCAAGCCAACCAGTGCAAATTATGTCAGCCCCCTGGATCTAACCAACAACCTGTTTCTGGTCCTTTCTCTCTGTGTAGTGTGCCAATCATACTATGGAGTTGTTTTATGATTTTCCCGTGGTGTGTAGTGATTTGTTCCCAGATGCTATGATGTAGGCAAAGCCCCTGCCTTCCCTAAAAAGTGTACAACAGGTGCTGTAACCCTGGGCTTGGGACCTCTCAGCCTTGTCAGCTGCTGACTTGTACACAGCGGGAGGGGGAAGAGGGGTAGAGAGGGGGAGGGGAATAGGGAGACCAAGCTTCAGTTTGCAATAAAGACTCCTTTGCTTTTACATTGGTGATGGTCTCTGGTGGTCTTTTGGGTAAGGATTTCCGAATCCAGTTTTACATTATGATCCTGAGATTTTCAGGTCAATTGTAGCTCTGGAGACCCAGGTGATTCTGGGTACTTTTGGGGTACATGTGTCCTGTGCACCCACCATCAGAAATCTCAAATGAATTCTGCCTAGAAAGAACTCAAGTACAATCTTGTCTTTCTAAATCATTGTAAGCAAACCTCTGACTGTGTACAGTTTTCTATGTCTACACATCAATTAATTCATTTCCAAATAAAAGAGAACAGTAAGCAGAAGGATGTCATTCCTCAGAATCCAAAAATCAGAGTACTGGTTCTGCCCAGAATTCTAGCTCCTGAACCACTTAGAAATCTGAGAATCACCGTTCAAACACAGCCTGGTCAGGAAAGTCCATGAGACTCTCATCTCTAGTGAACCACCAGAAAACCAGAAGTGGAGGTGTGGGTCAATGTGGTAGAGTACTTGCCTTGAGCAAAAGAACTCTGCATTCAAAGTCAACAACCCAAAGAGATTAAGTCACCCCTCAGGCTCAGGCTGGTGGCTCACACCTGTAATTATAACTAGTGTGGAGATCACAATCTGAGGGTCACAGTTCACCTTCAATCTGGGCAAGAGCCTCTTATACTCTTATCTCCAATTAGCCACCAAAAGCTGGAAGTGGAATCTGTGGGTCATGTGGTAGATTGCCAGCTTTGAATGGAAAGAGCTGGGGGACAGACAGTGCCAGACCATGAGTTCAAATCCCACTAGAAGCACACACACACACAGACACAAACACACAGACACACACACACACACACACTGAAAGAACAAAGAAGAGAAAACCAGAAAGCATGGAAAGAAGAAATAATCTTGCCTTCTTAGAGACTGAAAGCATTTTTTGAATGAATAAATAAAATAACTGAATTAATGAATATGTGTGTCCTGCTATGTGGATGATACTTACAAAGAGCAGTCAAATGCCCTTTTTATCTTCCAAATCTGATGCTGAACCGCAGGGTTGGTGATATCAGCTGGGCCCAGCATGTACTGAACACAACAGGTTGAGACCTTAGAAAGAGAGAGGGTCTCTGTCCTGTCCTACAAAAGAAACTAGCTGCTGGCGCCTAGTGTATCACTCCTGTAATCCCAGGCAAAGAGGAGGCTGAGCTCTGAGGTTCATGGTTCAAAGCCAGCGAGGCAGATGAGTCCAAGGGATTCTTCTCTCCAGTAAACCCACAAAAAACAGAAGTGGAGCTGTGGCTTGAGTGCTCGGCCATCAGCCTTGAGGGAAAAAGCCAAATCAAAACAAGAGGCCCTGAGTACTTGCATACAAGGAGAGAGGGGGCAGGAAGGAGTGGGTGATGGCGAGAGAGAAGGTGAGAGAGAGCAGAAAAAGGGATAGAAAAAGAAAAAAGAAACAGAGAGAGGGTGAGAGAAAAAGAGCAAGAGCAAGAAAGAGGGAGAGAAAGAGAGAAAAGAGAAAAAGGGCAAGAGGGAAGGAGGGAGGGGCAACGTAAGCAAAGGAGGACAGGAAGGAAAGAAGTGAAAGAATTTTCTAGAAAAGTGTTTGTGGATGCTATCAGATTGGGCTGGCTGATGTTCTTGGAACATTTGCAGGCTCAAGGCAGTGAAATATCTGTGGAAATTTCTCAAAGGGTTAACAAATAAGGGCCGGAAGTGTGTGTGTTTGTGTGTGTGTGTGTGTGTGTGTGTGTTTGTGTTACAGATTTGAAATGGAAGCTGGGCTCAGTGGGTCCTGCCTTTAATCCTATCAGTCTGAGTAGAATCTCTGTTTAAATTAATCTAGATGCTTAGACCCAGACAGGGCGAGGTCGGTGTTACTGAGAAATCCCATCAGAATCTGCTCTCCCATTGGTAGATACACAGAGGGGAGGGTGGGGCTAGGATATAAAGACCACAAAGAGCCAGAAAAGAGCAGAAGCCTGGAGTCTGCTGTGATTGCCTGGCCCTATTGAGATTCAGAGTGTCCTGCACACCTGGTCCATATCTACTCCACTTCTGGCCCGTGAAGATGAGCCGCAGAACCCTACCCTCGCTCCAGCATCTGGCCCTGCAGAGTCTACTGAGCAACCAGGTCCTGGCCATCTCTGCCCTGGAGGATCTACCGGTGTTGCTGTTCCCTTCGCTCTTCATGGAGGTCTATGCCAGAGCCCACAAAGAGATGCTGAAGGCCCTCGTGCAGGCCTGGCCCTTCTTCTGCCTCCCCCTGGGGGACCTGGAAGAGTCTCCAGACCTGGAAACCTTCAAGGCTGTCCTGGATGGGCTTGATCTGCTACTGGCCAAGAAGGAGCGCCCCAGTCGGTGGAAACTGCAAGTCCTCGACCTGCGGAATGAGCACCCCAACATCTGGATACAGGGCTACCCTTCAATGGCCCGAATCTCTTATCCAGATGTCCTGACTGAAAGGCCAACAGAGAGCTGTGGTTCAATGATGACTGTAGAGCAGCCCTTGATTTTACTCATGGACCTGACCATCAAAGATGGCGCCCAGGATGCTCTCCAAGCCCACCTGCTCCAGTGGGCCAGGGTGAGGGGAGAACAAGTCCAGCTGTGCTCCAGGAAGCTGCGGATTCTGTCTGGCTCCATCTATAAAATCCAGAAGGCTCTGCGTGTGGTGAGACTGGACTCCATCCAGGAGCTGGTGGTGAGTAAATTCCCATGTCAAGAACTTCTGAAAACATTTGCCCCTTACCTGGGCCAGATGAAGAACCTTCACATCCTCACCTTCTCCAAGATGTGTGGCAGCTTCTTCACTTCCAGCTCCAGGAATGGCTGGTGTTCCTGCAAATTTGGGGCACAGCTGGGGCAGCTGCAGCATCTGCAGGAGCTTTATGTACACGATGTCTGCTTCCACTATGAACAGCCGCCCTCCATCCTCAGGACACTGACGTCCTTAAAGACCTTGTCTCTGAGTTCGTGTCTGCTGAGCGAAGCTCACCTGAGGTTCCTGTTCCAGTGTCCCTGCACCAAGCAGCTCAAGCACCTGCGTCTGAGGAGCCTGTCCACGGTCTGCTTCAGTCTTGAGACCCTGCTAGACCTGCTGCAAGGAGTGGCCGGCACCCTGGAGACCCTGGCCCTGGAGGACTTAGCCTTCACGGATGTCCAGCTCTCGGCCATGCTGCCCGCCCTGAGCCAGTGTTCCCAGCTCAGGTTCTTCAGCTTCTATGGAAACCACATCTCCATGGCCGCCCTGCAGATCCTCCTGAGCCACACGGCCCAGATGGGCCATTTGAGACGAGGGCTCTATCCTGCCCCTCTGGAGAGCTACTACCCTCAAAATCAGTGGCCATGGGACATCCACCCGGAGAGATTTGCCCAGGTTCTTACTGTCTTGGCACAGACTTTGAGGGACTTGGGACCAAGCCACAAAGTCCAGATCTGTACCAAATTCAGTCATTACCTAAACAAGTAATATACCCTGGAGTCAAATGGCTCCTGGCTGCTCACAGAAGAGCATCTTTCTGGCCTTTCTACTCTGTCTTTGTAGTTGTGCACCTCTCTCCTAGAATTGCTTCCTAGCAGCAGAAATGAAAGCCAGGAAGAGCATTCTCCAGGGGGCACAGACCCCCGTGTTCAGCGTGGATGGAAGAGACTGGGCATCTGGTCCTGAGTTTGTCAGTTCAATTGTAACTCTGGAACCCCAGGAGTTTGTGAGTACTTTGGGGTTCCATGTGTCCTGTACACACAGCAGCAGGAATCTGGAATCAATTCTGCCTCGAAAGAACTGGATCATGATTTTGTTTTTCTGAATGGTTGTAAGAAAACCCCTAAGTTGTGGAATAATCCTTTACCATCTATAATTTTCTGTATCGATCAAAAATAAAAACATGAAAAAGCATGAGTAGAAAGATATCATTTTTCAGCACCAAAGAATGAGGAGTGTGCATACCTAGAACCTTAACTCTGCAAATCGGAGATCTGAGCGTTTCCATACATAGGCAGCCTGGGCACAGATATCTTTGAGACTCTTATCTCTAGTGAACTTCCAAAAGTGGCCAGAAGTGGAATTGTGGCTCAAGTAGTAGAGTTCTGGCATTGTGAACCAAAGCTCAGAGATAGCACCTAGATGCAAGAACTGGCACAAATACACAAACAAATAAACCCTTACCCGAGGTCTAGGATGGGGATTAAAAAGAAACTTGCAAGAAAGGAAGGGAGGGAAGGATATAGGGAGAGAGGGAGGGAGGGAGGGAAGGAAGGAAGATGAAGAAGAATAGAAAGGGATTCAGAGAGAGAAAGAACTCCAGAGAAAAGATTTCCTGCAGGCTTTGTGGATGTTATCAATTCGGATGACTTCTCTCCTTGCAGGCTTTGCAGTGGAACATCTGTGGGAATGTCTGGAGGGATTAAGGAATAAAAGTGGAGGTCATTTTGATAAAGTGTGATTTACAATATAGAGAGAAGCTGGACTGTGTGGGACAGGCCTTTAAACTATCCCTTTTTGGTTAAAATCAATATTTGAATTAATCTCAACTGCAAAGGCCAACCAAGGTGTGCATGGTGTGTCTCAAAAATTCCATCAGAAGCTGCTCTCTCATTGGCAGCTATGCAATGGTGAGGCTGGGGTTGGGCGTGAAGGAAATCTAGGGATCAGAGAACAGAAGAAGAATTCTGGATTGGACAGTGAGTGCCTGGCCCTGCTGGGATTCAGAGAGCCCTGCACACCTGGTCCAATTCTGGTCCATCAAGATGAGCACTGGAGCCCCACCCTCGTTCCAGCATCTAGCCATGCAGAGTCTGCTAAGCAACCAAGCCCTGGCCATCTTTGCTGTAGAAGATCTTCCTCTGCTGCTGTTCCCTTCACTTTTCATTGATATCTATGCCCAGGGCCACACAGAGGTGCTGAAAGCCCTGGTGCAGACCTGGCCCTTCTCCTGCCTCCCGCTGAGGGATCTGGCAGAATCTCCCGACCTGGAGACCTTCAAGGCTGTCCTGGATGGGCTGAATCTGCTACTTGGCAAGAAGGAGCTCCCAGGTGATGTAAACTACAAGTTATCAATCTGTGGAGATATGGACATGGGGGTACGCCTCCATGCCCGCATCGCTCCTCCAGATGTTCTGACTGACAGGCGAGCTGTAAATCACTGCTCAGCAAAGACTGCAGAGAAACCCTTGATGAAAATTATGCATCTGCTGATCAAAGATGGTGCCCAGGATGCTCTCCAAACCCACCTGCTGCACTGGGCCAGAGAGAGGAGAGAATGAGTCCAGCTGTGCTCCAGGAAGCTGCAGATTTGGTCTGACTCCATCGCGGAAATCCAGAAGGCTCTGCTTGTGGTGAGGCTGGACTCCATCCCTAAACTGGTGGTGAGTGAATTTTGGCATCCAGGAATTAGGAAACAACTTGCTCCTTACTTGGGTGGAATGAAGAACCTTCACATCCTCAACTGTCCCAACACGGGTGGCGACTTGGATCCTCACCCTCACAAGGAGTTCCAGTATCCCTGAATGATCAGAGAGCATCTAGGACAGCTGCAGCATCTCCAGGAGCTTCATGTGCATCACATAGTCTTGGTTTATGCAAATGTACCCGCCATCATCAGGAGCCTGCCACGTTTGAAAACCTTGTCTCTGACTTCATGTCTGCTGAAGGTGGTATGCCAAAGTCACAGGACCCCCTCCAAGAAGACCACTGAGAGTCAGACTCTACAGCTGTTTTATTTAAATGGGCTGCAGCTCGGGCCTCTTCCTACATTGCGACACAGCGGAGACAAGGGGGAGAGTCCCGAGCTAAGGAGTTGCAGGTCTTATAAAGGCACACAATCAACGAGGTATGTTGATTACCACCATATGTTGCTTTGCTAAATAGAAACAAGCAACAAGTGGTCACTGCCTCAAACTTTAACCTTTCATTTCCCCCCCTTGACTTATGATCCTGAGCCACAATCTTGTAGCTCTGGCACGAAACTAAACTCCAACAGCTCTTGATCTTGAATGAGTATACCAATAACAATCAGTCCATTTTTCTTTTCTTGAGGCGTATGCGGAGTGGTTGGGTAGGATGCTTGGAGACTTCCCATGTTTCCCCATGGTCATCCAGGGCAAAGGGGTCAGCTGGTCTGGCGTGGGAGCAGTGGATCTAAGCAGCAATGCAATCCACCTTAAGAGCAGTAGGTGTAGCCAGTAGCACCATGTAAGGTCCCTTCCACCATGGTTCCAGAGATCTCAAGTTGTGCCTTCGAACAAACACCCAGTCCCCTGGTTTAAACAAATGGGGGGGGTAGGAATAGAAGCAGAACCTTATAATGCTCTAAGCAGGGGCCACATACACTTATGCCCCAGCTGTAAATAGTCAAGCTTACACAGAAATTCAGTATCATCCAAATCAGCAAGCAATTCAGTCTGAAGGCTAGGGATAATGGGTGGAGGCTGTCCATACATTATTTCAAAAGGAGTAAAGCCACGCCGATAGGGTGAATTTCTTATTCTAAACAAGGCTAAAGGAAGGAGTGATACCCAGTCTGGGCCAGTCTCCAAGGCCAATTTAGTTAAGGTCTCTTTTAGAATCCCATTCATACCTGTCCTGAACTCTGGGGTCTATAAGCACAGTGCAATTTCCAATCCATCCCCAGTGCCACAGCTATTTCCTGACTTACTTTTGAGCCGGTCCATTGTCTGACCCGATGGTGGATGGGAAGCCATACCTGGGTAGGATTTTTTCCAGGATCTTCTTAGTCACGATGTTCGCGTTCTCATGCTTTGTTGGGTAAGCTTCAGCCCATACTGAAAAGGTGTCAACAAAAACTAGCAAATATTTATATCCAAATTTTCCAATTTTAATGTCTGTGAAGTCTACTTCCCATTACACACCTGGCCTATCTCCACGGAGGCGAGCTCTTTTGGAACCGGTTGATTGGGGGCATTGGTGAGCTGACAGGCTTTGCAATTTTTAACAATGTCCTCAATGAGTTGATTTCCTTGCCTAATTTTTACTTCTGAGTGTCAGAGCAAGTCCTGTATTCCTCGGGTTCCCATGTGAGAGACCTGATAGATTCTCTTAAGAATCCCCTTGCCCAATCTTTGTGGCAAGATAAGTTTCCCCTCACCAGTTTTCCACCAGTCTTTGTTTCCGTCTCTGTCTGGGGGTTTATAGGCCATGGGAATTTTCTTTATCCACTCCAAGTCTTCTTGGGAGTACTGAGGCTCAGGAGGCAAAGCTCGTGGCCCTGGTTCTACTAGACTCAGTACTTCCACACTGGGCTGGAGAGCCGCCTCCTTAGCTGCCTGATCGGCCAAGTTATTTCCTTTGGTTATAGAATCAGTTCCCTTTTGATGGCCAGGGCAGTGCATAATGGCAATATTTCCTGGTTCCCATATGGCCCGGATGAGGCTTAAAATTTCTTGTTTGTTTTTAATAGTCTTTCCCTCAGCTGTCAGCAGCCCCCTCTCTTGGTAAATGGCTCCATGAATATGCACATTGGCAAAAGCATACCGACTATGTAAATGTTTAGACTCTTCCCTTTTCCCATTTGTAGGGCTTTTGTTAGTGCCACTAGCTCTGCTCTTTGTGCAGACATTCCCTGGGGGAGTGCTTCTACCCACACTATCTCAGTATCCGTGGTGACTGCTGTGCCAGTGTACCTTTTTCCATCTGGAATGAAACTGCTGCTGTCTGTGAACCAGGTAGGCTCAGCATGCTATAGTGGATAGTCCAACAATTCTGGCCTCTTTTCCTTGGCCCAGTGTCCCTTTTGAAGCTCAATTTCATGTTCTCTGTCCTTCCTTTCCTGTCTTTGCTCCTCTGTCTCTCTCTAATTGTAATCCTTTTCTGTCACGACTACTAGATCCCTAATAGACTTCACCAAGTTTGTCTAGAGCCTGCAACTTTCTCTTTATGTCTGGTGCAGCTTGATTTATATAGGCAAACATAATCATCTGAGCCAACACCTGGGTCTCAAGATCATATGGGGTATATTGACTAAAAGCTTCCATGAGCTGCTCAAGTTATGCTGCCTGACTTTCACTTCCTCCCTGTCTAACCTCATAAATTTTGGCCATATTAGTAGGTTGGCAAACCACTGCCTTGAGACCTGACAACAGAGCCTGGTGTTAGATGAGGAGTTTCTCCCTACCTTCAACCGTATTGTAGTCCCATGTTGGTCGGATCTCAGGAAAATAGGCAGCGGTCAGGGCAGGATCCGTGATGGGCACTCCTGTGGGGCCAGGGATATGTTTCCGGACTACCTCTTGGATATGGTCTCTCTCTTAGGTGGTAAAAAGGACCTGTAAAACCTGACTGCAGTCATCCCAAATGGGTTGATGAGTGAAGAGAATAGTTTCAAGCAAACAAATTAAATTCTGGGGTTTCTCAGAAAAGGGGGCATTTTGTGTGTACCCATTGTATAGATCACTGGTAGAAAATGGCCAATATTGGAGTTGCTGTTGACCATCCACATCCACACTCCCTACGGCATGTAAGGGAAAAACAGCTGCATTACATGGGGGGTTGATCCTACGGTGGTGTCGAGTGACTGGCCACTCAGAAACTTTAAGAGCAGGTGCCGAGGGTTCTATAGCTCCCTCCTCCTCTTGATCATTCTCAGGTTCTGCCAAAGGAACATGGGAAGGGGAGTATGGGGGAGGAAACATTTATTCTTTCAAGTTATCTCCCTGAAAAACTGGGGGGTACCTTTTTTTCCCGCTTTCTCAGCTTCTTTTTGTAAGTCTAGGGGGCTAGATGGAGTGGTGACCATGGTTTCCAGTCCCATCAGCCGTTCAGTCCAAAAAAACAATAAACAGTACAAACAAGACACATGCAGGCCTGACAGTTACCAAAAAAAGAAGTGGAGATCTCCTGAATTGGTCTGCTGACTCCTGTAATGGGACACACGCCCCACAGCAGAAGGGGCAGACCCACAGTGGGCGAGTTGAGCCTCGGAACTGACTCTCGCCCCACAATTCACACAGGCGAGGTTCCAAGGACCCCTACCCCACATGACAGGGTTCCAAGGACCCCTGACCCACACGGTGCGGTTCCAAGTACCCCTGACCCACATGGCGGGGTTTCAAGGACCCCGGGCCCACATGGAAGGGTTACCCCCGCCCCACAAGAGGATCTGGGACGTCTCCCAGTTCCTCCAGGGTTGTCGTGCAAGCGTGTCCGCTTCGACAACCCTTTACAAATCGGAGCAGCCATCCTCACAAGGGAAATCAAAAGTGAAACAGACAAACAACAGGACAAGACAAATTAACAGACAGCACTGTTTTACCTTTGGAGTCTGAGGTCTTGGGGATCTTTGGGGGATATCCCGGATGAGCCCCCACTAATATGTTATGCCAAGTTCGTAGGACCCCCTCCAATAAGACCCCTGAGAGTCAGACTCTACAGCTGTTTTATTTAAACAGGCTGTAGCTCGGGCCTCATCCTACACTCCGACACAGCAGAGCCCAGGAGGAGAGCCCCGAGCTAAGCATTTCCAGGTCTTATAAAGGCACACAATCAACCAGGTGTTTTGATTACCACCACGTGTTGCTTTGGTAGAGAGAAACAAGCAACAAGTGGTGGTCACTGCCTCAAACTTTAACCTTTCAAAGGTCAGTTTCAGGTTCCTGTCCCAGTGTACCACGGAAAGGCAGCTCAAGCACCTGCATCTGAGGAGACTGCCCATGGACTTCTGCGATCCTGAGCCCCTGTGAGCCCTGCTGGAGCACATGGCTAGTGTTAGGGAGGACTGTGGTATCACTGACATCAACTCCTCAGCCCACACTGAGCCAATGCTCCCAGCTCAACCTTTTCATTTTCTGTGGAAATCGCATCTCCATGGCTGTTCATAGAACCTCTTGAATCACATGGCCTGGCTGGGCCATTTGAGATGAGGGCTCTATCCTGCCCTTGTGGAGAGCTACCGCCTGCTAGAGTGGAGAAAACCATTGACCATGAGAGATTTGCCCAGGTTCAGGCTGGTTTGGCACCGGCATTGAGAGACACGGGACAACCCAGAAGGTCCAGATCTGTACACAATTCTGTCATCACCAAAACAAGTGTCAGACCTACAGCATGGCATCTAAGGGTTCCTGGGTGGTCACAGAGGAGAACTTTCCCCGCCTTTCTGCTCTGCCTGTGTAGTTTGGCAAGTCTCTCCTGGAATCTCTTTTCTACATCAGAAATGAAAGCAGGAACAGTAGTGCATTCTCTAGAGGTACCAAACTCCAAAGTTCAGTGATGTTGAGGAGGCAGGGCATTGGTGCCTAAGCCTTCCAGTTCAAATGTAGCCCTTGGGTCCCAGGACTTTCTGGGTGCTTTGGAGCTACATGTGTTCTGTGCACACGCCATCTGGAATCTGGAGTTAACTCAGCCTGGAAGGAACTGGAACAAGGTCTTGTTTTTCTAAATGGTTATAAACAAATCTCTAAATTGTGAGACAAGTCCTTACTATTTATAAATGACTGTATCAATCAATCACAAATAAAAAGAAAGGAAATACTTGAGTAGAAAGAGATCATTTCTCAGCACCAAAGAATGAAAGTAGTGTTCCTGACTAGAAGCTTGGCTGCTCAGGACATATGAGGTCTGAAGATCACAGTTCAAAGCTGGATTGGGCAGGAAAATCTTTGAGACTCTCATCTCTAGTGAACCTTCTAAAAAGCCAGAAGTGGAGCTATGGCTCAAGTAGTAGTGCTGGCATTGAGCACAAAAATCTCAGGGATAGTACGTATGTACCAGGATTTGCACAAGCACAAACCTATAACAAGGAACAATCAGACATAAATCAAATTCTGGGGAAACTGAACATCAGATACCAAATGGCATTCTATAAAATCATGAAAACTCTTTCTATTTCTCCAGCATATTTGGGCATAAGAATTTTCAGTAGTTAAATCTATAGTGGTTGAAATTTGATAAAATGTGCCTTCAAAATGCAAACCGCAGTTCCTTTGCAATTCTATAAGGAATATTCACTTTGTTTCCACACAGGCCCAACAACAAATAAAAGCAAGAAAATAAAAATACTCACCCTGGGTTCTAGTATCTCATGCCTGTCGCTCTATTCAGGTGTAAAGTCAATTCCAACCTACTGTGTGGTGAGTATCATGGATGAATCGGGTCATCCTTTGTCCCAACATTTCTCTGCTTCCTCTTCCCTCCCCAAATCAGATAAACATAGTTAAGACAAAAGATACAGAAATCAAGCTGGGTGCCAGTGACTCACGCCTGTCATTCTAGCTACTTAGGAGGCTGAGATCTGAGGATTGCAGTTCAAAGCCAGCCAGGGCAGGAAAGTCCGTGAAACTCTTATCTCCAATAAACCACCAGCAAACAAGAAGTTGTGCTGTAGCTCAAATGGTAGAGCACTCACCTTGAGCTGAAGAGCTGAGGGACAGCACTCAGGCCCAGAGTTCAAGCCCCACAACCAACAAAAAAAAGTCGTGAGCCACCAGCACCCAGTCAGACATTTGTTTTATCAGTGAATTTCCTATTAGCCAATGGCTTTTTATTGGATAATTTACATCTTCATACAGGGTTGCAATGTAATACAGAGTTATTCACCATCTTTTTCCCTCTCAACTTTCCAACCTGCTTGTCAATAGTCTCAGGTGGAAATATGTTTTATGTGTATGTCTGTATGAACTACATGTCCACGAGTTTGCATGTAATTTAGGTCTAGCTTTCCACATGGGTGAAAATACAATATTTGGGTTCCGAGCTTGGCTTATTTTATTTTTATTTTTGGTCCGCCATGGGGTTTGAACTCAGTGCTAGGTGCTATCTCTGAGCTCTTTTGCTCAGAACTGGTGCTCTACCACTTTGAGCCACAGCACCACTTCTGGTTTTCTAGTGTCTAATTGGAGATACATGTCTCATGTATTTTCCTGCCCAGGCTGGCTTTGAACCAGGATCCTCAAGATCTCAGCGGCTTGAGTAGCTAGGATTACAGGCGTGAGCCACTGGCACCCAGTTGACTTGGCTTATCTTGCTCAAGCTAGTGATCTCCAGTTCCATCCATTATGCAAATGATTTCATTTTCTCTATGGTTGTGTAGTATTTTTGTTTGCATTTTGACAGAACATATCCTTTGTTTATTCATTTGTTCTGAGGCACCTTGTCTGATTCCAACATTCAGCTATTGAGCACAGTACTGAGCTTGGGCATGGAAGTGTCTTTCTGTGATATTGGTTTAGGGGCAAGTCACGGACATAGGTAGTTTGGTAATTTGTATTTTGAAGAGCTCGCATACGGAAACCTCACTGGCATTTGTTTTTTTCTTGATTTGCATTCTGACTGGAGTGAGATGAGATCAAAGCGTAACTTGGGTTTGTATTTCTTTTGTGGCTAAGGATGTTGAATATTTCTTTAGGCATCAGTCATTTATTATTTTGAGAATTGTTCAATTTTTTATAGTCGTGAGCAACCTGCACCCTGCACGAATTCTGTTTTACATACATATATAGAGTAAATATTTGTGTACCTTACTTGTTAAAATAGCTAGTGATGCTGGGTGCTGGTGGCTCAGGCTTATAATCCCAGCTACTCAGGAGGCTGAGGTCTGAGGATCACGTTTCAAAGCCAGCCTAGGCAGGAAAGTCCCTGAGACTCTTATCTCCAATGAACCACCAGAAAAACAAACAAACAAACAAAAAAGAAGTGGTGCTGTGCCTCAACTGGTAGATGGCTAGGTTGAGCTGAACAGCTCAGAGACACTGCCCAGGCCTAGATTTCAAACCCCATGACTGACCAAAAAATTATATAAAGGCAGTGATATTTTATTCCATGAAATCATTGTCACAAAAAAAATGGACCACTGAAATAAGAGAGAGAGATTGGAGTGGGATCTAAAGACAGTATGGAAACCTGAATCTATAGAAGGATCTGGGTACAGGCCAGGAGGTGGGAAGTGAGTCCTGTGTAATGTAACAGTGCTTTTATTCAAGGCAGGGCAGAGTGATCACATGGCTCCTCAGAGAGGAAGTTGAAGAGCTGTGGACACAGGAAGATGGCAAAAGTAATGAAGGTATCACAGCAGATTTGGTTCCACATGGATATTAAATAGACAGCCTCAGTGGTTCTGTGGAGAGTGAAGGTAGCTCACTCAGCAGGCTTTATCAGAGACAGAGCCAAAGATGGCCACGTGTGTGTCCAGCTTCAGACACCCTGGGTTCTGGAGGGAGAGCCTTTTCACTTCTTAGAGGAAAGACGGGGTAACAGGATAGGAAGTGAGGCTCTGTAGACTCACAGACAGGAAATGCTGTCTGTGCCTGACAGGAGAACACTTGTCACATCCATGCTGACTGATACACAAATGACACTAGATTCCAACATCAGAATGTTTCAACTCACTAGAACGTCACAAGTGAACACAAATAGGATGGGGAAATGTGTTGCTATTGAAAATTCACACCGTGCTTGTTCTATATTGTCAAAATACATTGTTCACATTAGTGGAGCGTGGGGCTGGAGCCAGGGCACAAAATGTATGTCATGGATTGGCATATCTTTACATCAGTGTTTGTACAAATACACACATTTTAACGAGGAATTAGTCTGTCTCCTTCTGTATCTCTCTCTCTCTCTTACTCTCTCTCTCTCTGTATGTGTGTGTGTGGTGTCTTTCCTTCTGACACAGTGTACTGCATCTGCTGGTTTCCACATGTTGAGTAGTTGCCTCTCTTGGGCAGATTCCACCTGCACCCAGTGAGCAATGCTCTTGATGCTTTGCAGTGATTGCTTGTATTTTGTCAAGGGTATTTGCAAGCATCTTCATTATAGCTATTGGATATGGTTTTCTGTGTTTTTGTGTCCTTATCTGGTTTTGATATCAGGGTCATTCTGGCTTCATCCGATACTCTTTGAAGAATTCCTTCCACTGCTGTGTGTGTGGGGGAGTAATGGAGACCTGGTCTTCACTGATTTTGAAATTGTTTTCTGGAATCTGGCAGTGAAGCTCCTTGTTTTGGGCCTTGGATGGGAGACTTTCTTTTACTACTGTCCTGTCCAAGTTTTCTATTCTCTCTGATCGAGATTGGGTAAGCTGTAAAACCCTAGGGGTTTGTCCATTTCTTCTGTTATCAAGTTTATAGACATCAGTTATTTATCCTGAAGAATCTCCCTCTTGTCTTAGACTAACCATGGTTCCTTTTGTGTACCTTTTGAAGAATCACTTCTTTGTTTTGTTTACCTTTGGTAGTGTGTGTATGTGTGCTGCTTGCATTAGAATTTGAACTTGGGGCCTGGGCGCTGTTCTTGAGCATTTTTGCTCACAACTATCATTCTACTACCACTTGAGTCACAGCTCCATTTCCATATTTTTGGTGGTTAATTGGACATAAGAGTGTCATAGGCTTTCCTGCCTAAGCTGGCTTTGAACTCTGATCCTCAGATCCCAGCCTTCTGAGTAGCTAGATTACACATGTGAACCACTCATATCTGATTCTGATTGTTTTGTTATTAGCCTATTTTAGCAATATGTAATTGTGATGTTTGCAGGCATGCATACAGTGTATCCTAAACAATTTGCACCCCACCCTCCCATAATGCTCAGCTTCCCCTCCCCCTTCCCAATTTTTGTTCTGTTTTTATGTCAGCCACAATTTTTATGTTTTATTTTCTTGTATTAATTTTGGGTGTAGTTTGTTTTTGCCTTTCTAGTTTTGCTTGAGATGATGCTAAAGGTTATTTGGACGTCTTTCTATTCCTTTAATTTCAGCATTGATCATTATCTAGCTGCTTGGTTTTCCTTTTCTGTATCCCATGAATTTCATTATGCTTTGTTTCCATTTTGTTCTCAAAAATCATTTTCTTCTCAATTTTTGCTTTGCTCCATTGGTTGTGCAAAAACAATGTATTTAGCTTTCATAGATTTCTGCTGCTTTCCAAGGTTTTTGTTTTGTTTTGTCAGTCCTGGGGCTTGAACTCAGCGTCTGGGCACTGTCCCTGAGCTACTTTCACTCAAGATTACAACTCTACTACTTGAGCCACAGTGAGCTTTTTCTGTTTATGTGCTCCTGAGAAATTGAACCCAGGGCTTCATACGTGTTAGGCAAGCAATCTACTGCTAGGCCACATTCCCAAACCTCAAAGATTTTCACATTCAGTGATTTCTAGCTCTTTTACAGTATGGCCTAAACATATGTCTGATATGATTCAATTTTATGAAAATATTTTAAATCTTTCTTGTGGTCTGTCACGTGATCTAAAGAAATAAAAGAAACATAGCTTTGCACTTCACATGTGTGGCACCAGAACCCAGTCCTGAGTGTTGGTCTCAGAATGGCCAGTTCATGTTTCATGGATGGCAGTCATTCTTCTGTGTCCACATCTGGCAGAGAAGAGACGTTCCCTGTCTGTCTCTGGGCTGTCACAAGGAGATGAGCCTTATATAGGAAAATCCTTTTTTATGACCTCCCATTGTCCCAGTGACCAACATTCAAGGTTGGACAGCAGTGTGCACAGTGGTTAATGTTTCATTATTGACTGTGTGGAGTAATCCTTCATAGTCCTGTCATTGGATCTGAAGGGAGTCATCTGTAATTCCTTCTCCTCTCTATTTCCATGGCCTCTACCAGGTTTAACTTCAAGAACTACCAGTTTGTCTTGGCCTTTGCTTTTGCCATTGAGGAGATCAACAGGAACCCCCATCTTTTGCACAATGTGACTCTGGGATTTGAGATCTACCAGATGGATCACACTGCATCGTTGGTATTGGAAAGCCCCTTCCTCTGGTTCTCGGGGAAGCACGGGCTCCCAATTACACCTGTAGGGGCACAAGCACGTCGGCAGCTGTGCAGACGGGGCCGTCAGCCCTCACCTTTGCCATGATCGGCACTCTGCTGGCACTCTACAGATTTCCACAGGTGAGGGCTCTGGGCCAGGGAGACGTGAACTCAGCTGATGTGCAGGGGTGTGGAGAGCAAAGGGAAGATACTGCATTTAGATGCTGCATCAGGGTGTGCAGCCCTAGTGGGGCATCCACAGTCCCTTCATTTGGAAAAGAGGAGAGGGAGAGGATGTGGCACAGGTTTTTAGACTGATGATTCACTTCCCAGAAAGCTGTCAGGAATTACAAGATGAGCTAAAACGGGATGCACAAACCTTCCTTCCTATCTCTCCCAGATGTGATTGTGGTTCAGGCTGACCCTCCTCCTCTCATGTTCCCTTTCCTTTTAGCTCACCTTTGGGCCCTTTGACCCTGCCCTGAATGTCCGTGGCCAGTTTCCTTCTCTCTACCAAGTAGCCCTGAAGGATTCCTCTCTTGCTCTGGGCCTGGTCTCCCTGATGCTCCACTTTGGCTGGACCTGGGTGGGGCTGTTGTTCTAAGAAGAGGAAAATGGGATTTTGATTCTTCCACAAATGAGAGAAGAGATGGGCAGATATAAGATCTGTGTTGCCTTTGAGGCTTTGATCCCAGTGAAATTTCTATCAAATATAACAAAAGCCTGGGTAATACAAACAGAGATTATGAAATCCTCCACAAATGTGATCGTCATTTATGGTGACACTGAATTCCTGGTTAATTTCATGAGCTATTCGATGGATTTTCTTGTGTCAGGGAAAATCTTGGTCATGAACTCTCAGTACAATGTAACGGTCAAAAGGAGGTATTTCATGTTTGGCACATTCCACACACCTTCTAAATTTTTTACACCACCATGAAGAAATCGCTGGATTCACCAGTTTTATGCAGTCAGTCAGTCCTTCCAAATATCCAGATGATGTTTACCTTGCTCAGTTGTGGTTTCTGAATTTCAACTGCTCCAAGTCTGAGTCTGCCGGTGTGGCCGGGGAGAGCTGTCCTCGCGAGGCCTCCCTGGCCTGGTTGCCTGGGCACCTTTTCGACATGGCCATGTCTGAAGAGTTTCAATGTCTAGCAAGCCATGCATGCTGTGAGCCAGGCCCTCCACCCCCTGCTCCTTCACCAAACAGTCCTCCACCGGTGGGAAGTGGGAAGAGAATGGTGTTCTCCCCTTCTCAGGTAACTTTCTAAGGGCGTTGCTTTCCTAGAGAAAATCTGTTTTACATCTCCATTGGTGCTTTGTGTTACAAATCACCCCCATATCCTCATTTTTTCACTGTTATAAGTTAATCTTTTTTCAATAAATTTCTTAATTCGGAACACAGGATAGTTAGTTCTTTGTTATTTTTTTGGTTGGTTGTGGAGATTGAATTCAGGGCCTGCACCCTGTCTCTGAGCTCCTTTGCTCAAGGCTAGGGCTCTATCATATGAGCCACGGCTTTACTTCCAGTTTTCTGGTTTTGTTGGACTTAGAGTCTCATAGACTTTCCTGGGATCCTGGCCTTCAGCCCCAATCCTTAGAGTTCATCCTCCTGAGTAGCTAGGACTACAGGTGTAAGCCACTAGTGCCCAATGATAACTGTTTAATAACCAGTTTCCATGGAGCACATTTCCAACTTCATTTAAAACTCTGGTTTTGGAGTATTCCAAAAATTAATGGTGACAGCTAGCTTTAGCTAGGCTGGCCTGAGACCTGTGGTCTTTGTGAATAGTTAGGTGGGTGTGCTTCCTCCTGAATGTAGGTCTTCAATCCTCTCCTGAGTCACCAAGACTTAGAAACAGGAGGACACGCTATTTCTGTTCAGGTTTTCATTGATTCTGTTGCCCTGGCTGCTTGTGTTGCACTTGGACAAGGCTACTGGAGTAAGATGATGGGGCGTCCCCTCCTCCGGGTTATCTGATTCGTTCTGGGTCACCCTTCACCGTGAGCTGCATCTCTTTCAGCTGCAGCCCTTTCTGAAGAACCTCCACTTTGAGACTCCCACTGGAGACCACATCATTCTGGATGATGGAAGGAAGCTCGGGCCGAGTATGACATTGTGAATTTTCAGGATTTTCCAGAAGGTCTTGAACTAAAGGTAAAAGTGGGAAGGTTTTCTCCATATGGTGCACGTGGTCTACAGCTGTCCTTGTGTGAAGATGTGATCGAGTGGCCCCAGGCATTTACACAGGTGAGTGCTTCTAATCAAGATGCTGGAACTCAGCCAGGTTTCTCCTGGATTTTATGCTGTTGTGCTCATTGCTCAGCAGTGTACATGTAGCAACGTCCAAGCAAACAAATTTTGTCATTAATTGATTCTTGATGGGAAGCTTACTTACAAATGTATTTCTATATCTTCATGTGTTGCATATTGTACAATATAAATGACAGCTGAGTTCCTGAGCGAGCTCTCCCTGAGGCAAATCAATTTACACAGAGGAAAGGGTGAACTTACAAAGTCTGAAGGTTGATTTGCTCACAGGTGTGGGCGCTTTTGTAGTGGTTGTCTGGTCCTTGGCTCCGTGTCTTTGGTGAGATAACACTATGGAAGGGTGTGTGCAGAGGAAGACCTCATTTCTAGTAGGGAAATAACAGCTATTGGCCTGAGGTAGCTATAACCACCAAAAGAGGAAATCGGTGCTTTTAAATGTTCTGGAATCTAGGGGCCATTTGCTGGAGCCTCTCAGGAGGTGTAGTGATAGAGGGTCCTGGGCCAAAGCAGCCCAGGCAGAAAAATCTGTGAGACTCCATCTTGTTGTGGCTCTAGTGGCAAAGGCCAGCCTTGAGCAAGAAGGCCGAGCAAGCTTGAGGCCCTGAGTTCAAGCTCCAGTAGCACCAGATCATTAGATACATACATGCATGCATGCATGCATGCATGCATCCATCCATCCATCCATCCATCCTTCCATCCATCCATCCTTCCATCCATCGTTCATGTCCTTTGCTTATATATTTAGGGGGAGAAAGATAGACACTAATGACGACAAAAAGCAGCATGATAGGTTTGCTTCTAGAATCAACTTTCCCTCCTTCTGAAGCTTCCAAGATTTCCCAGGGAGCTCACACCTTAGGATTCGATGAAGATTTTAAGCCAAGAGCCCCCAGGAGCCACGTCATCTTCATCTGAGAAGAGAATCTAATGTCTAGATGTCTGTGGCTGCCACAACCAGGGGTAAGACAGTCCTGGGAGACCCGGCCAAAGAAATGATACATCAAGGGATGGAGGGAATCCAAAAGCTCCTTGTGCTTTGATCCATGCCCTTCTGAACAAGTATTACAGTGGGAGGAATGACCGCAGATTAGCGCAGAAACGAGCATATGGGTTCGTCTTGTGGTTACAGCCATTCCTAGGAGATACGATTTGCACACACAGGAGTAGTTGGCCCCTTCTTGTTGCAGTAACACATTCGAGGCCTCCGCCCCGCACTCCGCCGGCGGCACCTGAATCCCAGGCCCCCGCGATCGGCCCGCACCGTGCACGCGCAGCCTCCATGGGACCCCATGTGCACGCGCTTGCGCGTGCGCGTGCGCTTGGGGAAGGCGGGGGACTGCCAGGAGCCACGCCTCCCCCCGACTTCCGGCCCCAGCTCCTGGGCAGGCTCGGGCTGGGGAGGGCGGCCGCCGGGCCGGGCGCAGGTCCCGCACAGGCGGGGACGCATTTCACCCCTGCCATTCCGGGCAGGCTGCCCCAGGGCCGAGGCTGGAACTTGGTCTTCCTGGGTGGGGCGCACGCCTGTCACTCATCTGAGCTTTCCAATCATAGGCCGGCAGCTGGAGTGGCTTCAGGTGCCGCCATGTGAGGAGCGCGGTCACGTGACTGTCCCCCCCCATCCGGAGCCTGGGCACCCATGGCGGGACCCGAGGCCGGCGGAGAGGGTAAGCCCTGGGCGGGTGGTGCGGGCCCCATGGGGCCCAGCGGGCCTCCCTGCGGGCCGGGCAGTGCGGGCCGGGTGGGCAGACGACTGGGCCAATGGCTTTCTAGAAGGAACTGGCCGGGGGCGGGGCCGTGGGGGCGTGGTCAGTGCCGCAGGGGCGGGGCCGTGCGGCGTGGTCACGAGCCAGGCCCATGTGGAGGGGGCGTGGTAAGTGCCACGGTGGGGGGATTAGGTCATGGGGTGGAGCCCGCATTGAGGGGCGTGGTCAGTGCCTCAGGGGCGGGGTGCTGGGGCAGGGCCTGCGCGGATAGGTGTGGTCAGTGCCGCGGGGTGGGTTCCGGGGGCGGAGCCCATGTGGAGGGGCGTTGTCAGTGTTGCGGGGTGGGGTCCCAGGGACGGGGCCCACGTGGAGGGGAGTGGTCAGTGCCTCGGGGGCGGGGTCCTGGGGTGGGGCCCGCGTGGAGTGGCGTGGTCGGTGCCGGGGGGCAGGGCCCTGCCTCCAGAGGGCGTCCTGACCATAGGCTGGCAGGAAAGGCGGCCAGCTCGGTGCTGGGTAAAGTCAGGGCGATGGAGTCGGACATCACAGACCTGAAGGAAGGACAGAGCCTGAAGGGAATTTTCTTCTTTTCTGCCAGTCCTGGGGCTTGAGCTCAGGGCCCGGGAGCTGCTACTGCTCCAGGCTGGAGCTCTACCCCTTGAGCCACAGCTCCACTTCTGGCTTTTTGCTGTTAATTAGAACTAAGAGTTTCACAGACTGTCCTACCCAGGCTGGATCTGAAGCATGGTCCTCCGACCTCAGCCTCCTGAGAAGCGAGGATTACAGGGGTGAGCACCGGCTCCCAACTGCATGGTGAATTACTCATGAGCAACTGATCCTCCGCTTGGGAACATGCGTCTCCTTGCCTCTGGTTTCCATGACATAGACCCTCAGAAAGGTGGGGTTTGGTCCAAGAAGTAGTTATCTACCTGATGTGTGGCAGGGTCCCTGAGCTCTTCATTTCCCACGGATTCACAGGTGAGTGGGAGAGACAACCTGCATTCAACATCCTACAAAACCCTTCCATGAACACCTGCAGAGATGGATGGGGAAAGTTGGCTATCACCACGATGTCACATGTGGTTAACGTGATCTGTGCAGAATCATGAGAGTTAATATGATATCATGAAAACAAACCAGAAACCCTGTGGAATACATTCTTAGCACAATAGAAATGAAGCAATGGTACATTACCAATACATGCTATAGTCATGTGTGAGGTATAAAGATGACAAGGCTGAAGATGGCGACGGGGCAGTAGGGAAACGCCACAGCTCTCTCCAACCAAAAAGGGAGTTCGAGTTCCAACGCTTAATCTCCCCAAGAGACCGACAACAACAAAAAGACGAATACTCAGAGAAAAACTAGAGGTGAAAAATAATAAAAAAAGAAAGAGAGAAAAAGAAGAATTTCAGAACAGAGAAGAGCGAAGACCCCTCCCCCAACCTTTACTGGCCGCGGCAGTGCGCCATGCCGCCGGCCAGCCGGCGGGGGTGGGGCTGCTGGAGCCCCAGAGACACAGGGGGCCGCTCTCAGATACCAGGTACCGGTTGCAGATACCAGGTACCGGTTCGAAGAACAGCGGATCACCAGGAACAGAGAAACCTACCAGCCGGAATTCTCCACGAGGATCCCACCCCCACCCCTAACTCTCCATGGGAGCGGAGAGGCTCCATCCCGCCAAAGCCGCCCGACACCAGCAGCGCGACAAAGGAACCTGTCGGCAGACCACCCGCCAGATCGCGATCGCAACGACCCGGCGGGGGCCGCCCAATCCAGCCCGCAACCACCCCAACTGAACTCGAATTGCAACAACAACTGACGACCTACACCACACAAAAACAACCAGCTCCAGGGTGAGTACTTCACAGGGGACCCTGAGCTGGAGGGAATCCCCAGACCCTGACCTAGACTCCCTCCCCAACACCAGGACCACAGGACCCACTAAAACTGGGAACTGTTCGAGAGCTCCACCAGCCGGTGGAGCACACTCTGCTGGCCAGGCCAGAGCAAGAGTGCCCCTGGAAGGGAGCTTAAATGCCCAAGCCAGGAACAGCGCCCCTGGGTCAAGACTACCAACAATAGAAGAAATTTGAACTGTGTCCCCCAGGCTGCATAACCTAGGTGGTATACACAGCAGCACAGGCCTAACGAGCGTGCTCCAGGCTGCAGGATCTGATTCCTCAGCATCACAAAAGCAAAAAGGGTCAGAAGTGGTGCTGTGGCTCAAATGGTAGGGTGCCAGCCTTGAGCTGAAGAGCTGAGGGACAGCACCCAAACCTAGAGTTCAAGCCCACAACTAGCCCAAACCAAACAAAAACACATCAGGAGCCCATAGCAGACTCCAGTATTTGGGAGAGTGCATCCAGAGCATCTGATCTCCACAAGAGTACCCGTAGGAGCAAACACAAGCAGTTTAGGCTGCTCAACCCTTCCAAAGGCGGAAATTGCCAGCAATCTACAGCAGAGAGCTGAGAATCCTAAGTAAGTCAGAATAGCAGCTGGAAATAGGCTCCCAACAGAACCCAGATCAGGCACAGACTCTCTCTACCAATACAGAATCAGCAACCAAGCAAAGACAGACACACCAAAACAAAATTGAAGAGCAGTCTCCTGAACCCCCATGTGAAAATCACAGAGAAAAATCACAAGGTTTACCACCACCCAGGACAGCAAGCTCACCTCAGAAGCCAGCAGCTACGCAGGGGAGAGCCCCAGTGGGAGCAAAGCAGGAATGGAAGATAAAAGCTACATCCAAGGGTTGCTGGAGGCAATGACTCAAGAAATAAAGCGAGAAATGTATCAGAAATTGAAAGAGCACAAGGATGAACTATCAAAAGATATACAGGATATCAAACAAAAGTTGGATGCAAAAATAGAAGCTGCACAAACCTCAGTAAGAAGTGAGATAAACGCCAAATGAGAGGTGAAATCAGTACTCTGAGAACCAACATTGAATCCATAAAGGGATCCATTTCCTCCATGCAAACCACAATAGAAGTCACGGTCAACAGAGTGAATGAAATGGAAGGTAGAGTGTCAGATACAGAAGACAGAATACACCAACTGGACCAAAAAGTGACAGATATGGAAAAATCACTCAAATTAAACCAAAGGGAAATTCAAGAGCAGGCAGATAATGCTAAAAAATTTAACCTTCGCATAATTGGAGTGGACGAAGGTGAGGAATTCCAGAACAAGGGAATGCAACACCTATTTAACAGGATAATCAATGAAAATTTTCCCCACCTCAAAAATGACCATCTTAACTACATCACAAAAGCTTATCGAACACCCAACAAGCAAGATCCGAGGAGAAACACTTCTAGACACATTATAGTAAAAAAAAAAATCCTGCATGCAGCAAAAATGAAGAAGGAGCTATACTACAACGGGAAAAAAATAGAATTACTGCAGATCTCTCCACACAAACAATGAATGCAAGAAAAGCTTGGGAAAGTACCATATGAGCCCTGAGAGCCAATAACTGCCAACCCAGACTGATATACCCGGCAAAGCTAGCATTCACATTCGATGGAGAACTGAAAACTTTTAATAGCAAAGAAAAACTAAATGAATACATAAACAGTAAGCCAGCATGACAAAGAATTCTAAGAGGGGGGACACAACCTGAAGAAAGCAACCAGGAACTGGGACCTGCCCCAAACAGGCATTACTCAAAGTCTAACTGAGCAAGCACAGGAGGAAAGGAAAGAAGAAAAACTTAGGAAAACGGAATGGCAGGGACAACAATGCATCTCTCTATACTTTCTCTTAATATAAATGGGCTGAATTCGCCAATTAAAAGAAAACGAACTGAGGACTGGATCAGAAAACAAGACCCATCCATCTGTTGCCTTCAGGAGACCCACCTCTCAGCCAAACATACAAACAAACTCAGAGTGAAGGGGTGGAAAAGGATCTACCAATCAAATGCCCCCAGTAAGAAAGCAGGTGTAGCTATCCTGATATCTGACAAAATAAACTTTTCATTAAAAACAGTACAGAAAGACAAGGACGGACACTACATATTAATAAAGGGAACAATCCAAGAGGAGGATATAACCATCATCAACCTATATGCCCCAAATATTGGTGCACCCAGATATGTCAAAGAAATGCTCTCAAACTTCCAGAATAAAATAGATCCCAATACGATAATACTAGGAGACTTTAACACGCCACTCTCACCAAAGGACAGGTCTACCAACCAGAGGATTGGCAAAGAAGCTACCGAATTAAGTGAGGCCGTACTTCAAGCGGAATTAACTGACATCTACCGAGTATTTCACCCTAAAACAACACAGTACACATTCTTCTCGGCAGCTCATGGAACTTTCTCCAAAATAGACCATATCATAGTTCATGCAAGGAACTTAAGCAAATACAAAGGGATCGACATAATCCCCTGTACCTATCTGACCACAGCGGAATCAAGCTAGCTCTCAATAACAAAGCATACCGCAGAAATTTCTCTAATACATGGAAATTGAACAGCACACTCCTTAACAACGCCTGGGTAACAGAAGAGATCAGAGAAGAATTAAAGCATTTCCTACAACTCAATGAAAATGAAAACACCTCACAAAAAACCTGTGGAACACAGCAAAAGCAGTCCTGAGGGGCAAATTTATTGCCCTCAGTGCCCACATCAAGAGAATGGAGACAGACCAAGTAAATTATCTCATGTTGCAACTAAAACAGCTAGAAAAACAAGAAAAAATGGGACCTAAAGCTACTAGACGAAGCCAGATAACCAAATTAAGAGCAGAGATTAACCAATTAGAAAATCAGAAAACCATAACCAAAATAAACCAAACAAAAAGCTGGTTCTTTGAAAAAATAAACAAAATTGATGGCCCGTTGGCAAGATTCATTAAAAAAAGAAGAAAGGAAACCCATATTAATAGGATTAGGGATGCCACCGGAAACATCACAACACGTACCCAAGATATCCAAACAATTCTAACAGACTACTTTCAAAAGCTATACTCTCTAAAGGAAGAAAATCTGGCAGAAATGGATGCATTTTTAGAGAAATACAAGTTACCCAAATTGAGCAAAGAAGAAGTTAACCAATTAAACAAGCCAATATCCTATAATGAGATACAGGAAGCTATCAAAAGTCTTCCAACAAAAAAAAGCCCAGGACCAGATGGATTCACAGCAGAATTCTATAAGACCTTTAAACAAGAACTAATACCCATACTCCTCAAGCTCTTCAGAGAAACAGAGAAGGAGGGAGCTATCCCAAACTCATTCTACGAAGCCAATATCACACTCATCCCCAAACCAGGCAAAGACCCAACCAAAAAGGAGAATTACAGGCCAATTTCCTTGATGAACACAGATGCAAAGATCCTTAACAAGATTCTAGCTAACAGAATCCAGAAACACATAAAAAAAATAATACACTATGATCAGGTAGGCTTCATCCCAGAGACACAGGGATGGTTTAACATACGTAAGTCAATAAATGTAATCCAACATATCAACAGAGCCAAGGTCAAGAATCACATGATTATCGCCACAGATGCAGAAAAGGCCTTTGATAAAATTCAACATTCATTCATGCTAAAAGCTCTGGAGAAAATAGGAATAGAAGGAACATTTCTAAAAACAATAAAAGCCATTTATGACAGACCAATAGCCAACATTATACTTAATGGGGAAAAGCTACAACCAATCCTCCTAAAATCAGGAACAAGGCAAGGATGCCCACTGTCTCCACTCCTCTCCAACATAGTCCTAGAACCCTTAGCCAGGGCAATAAGGCAAGAAAAAGACATTAAAGGGATCCGCATAGGGAAAGAAGAAGTTAAACTATCCCTTTTTGCAGACGACATGATACTATACCTCCACGATCCCAAAAACTCCATCCCCAAACTTTTAGAAATCATAAATCACTTCGGCAAAATAGCAGGATACAAAATAAACCCACAAAAATCAGTTGCCTTCCTATACACTGATAACGTACAGGAAGAGAGGGAAATAAAGGAAGCAACCCCATTCACAATAACCTCCCAAAAAATAAAATATTTAGGAATTAACCTAACCAAAGATGTAAAAGAACTATTTAATGAGAACTATAAAAAGTTAAAGAAAGAAATTGCAGAAGACACTAGGAAATGGAAAGACCTCCCATGCTCCTGGATAGGCCGACTTAATATAGTAAAGATGGTAATACTTCACAAAACTAATATACAAATTCAATGCAATTCCTATTAAAATCCCAATGACGTACATCACTGAAATACAGAAAACAGTCCAAAAATTTATATGGAACAACAAAAGACTTAGAATAGCCAAAACAATTCTAGGGGATAAAGACAATATGGGAGGGCTATCCATGCCGAACTTCAAACTCTACTACAGAGCTATAATAACAAAGACAGCATGGTACTGGCACAAAAACAGACCCGAAGACCAATGGAACAGAATAGAAGATCCAGAAATAAATCCACAGGCCTACAGCCAGCTGATATTCGACAAAGGAGCCAAAGACATACAATGGAAGAAACACAGCCTCTTCAACCGCTGGTGCTGGGAAAACTGGGCAGCCACATGCAGAAAACTAAAAGTGGACCCCAGCCTATCACCATGCACCAACATCAACTCAAAATGGATTAAAGACCTTAACATTAAACCTGAATCTCTGAAACTACTGCAGGACAGAGTAGGAGAGACACTTGAACTAATAGGCACAGGAAGGAACTTCCTGAACAGAGTCCCAGGGTCACAACAAGTTGGAGAGAGACTCGACAAATGGGACTACCTTAAAATAGAAAGCTTCTGCACAGCTAAATCTATCGCAACTAAGCTAGAAAGACAACCAACTAATTGGGAAAAAATATTTACCAGCAATATATCAGACAAGAGGTTAACATCCTGTATATACAGGGAACTCAAGAAACTAATCCCTCCCAAACCTAACAAACCAATTATTAAATGGGCAAGGGAACTAAAGAGGGACTTCTCAAATGAAGAAATAAAAATGGCAAAGAAAGACATGAGGAAATGTTCATCATCCCTGGTGGTGAAGGAAATGCAAATAAAGACAACCCTGAGGTACCACCTTACCCCAGTCAGAATGTCCCACATCCACAAATCAGCCAACGACAAATGCTGGAGGGGATGTGGAGAAAGAGGAACCCTATTACACTGCTGGTGGGAATGTACACTTATACAACCACTTTGGAAAGCAGTCTGGAGGGTCCTTAGAAAGCTAAAGATTGACCTCCCTTATAACCCAGTCATACCACTTCTAGGCATCTACCCTGAAGAACAGGAACCAATATACAAGGACACGTGCACCTCCATGTTTATTGCAGCACTGTTCACAATAGCTAGGATATGGAAACAACCCAGATGCCCCACGACAGATGAATGGATCCAAAAATTGTGGTATCTATACACAATGGAATATTATGCAGCCATTAGAAATGACAAAATAATGGCATTTGCAGGGAAATGGATGGAGCTAGAAGGAATCATGTTGAGCGAGGTAAGCCAAGAGCGAAGAGACAAACGGTACATGGTCTCCGTGATAAGTGGATGCTAAATCCAAAATGTTAGGTAATACGACAAAACTAACAGGACTTAAGAAACAAAGAACTCCTGCTCATCTGGTTGAACCACTACTAAATATCCCCATGCTGCTGATCACATGTATGGTGTATAACATGTGAACACTGTTATATATTACAGACTGTGATAGACAATTTGCTCCAGTAAAGTTAGAATGAACTTGTGACTTAGAAATTATGTAATCACTTAATCACAATAAAAAAAAAGAACTTCGGGGAAGGGAAGGAGGGAGGGGATGGTAGAGGGAAAACAATGGAGGGGCTAACAATGTTCAAGAGGAAGTGTACTCATTACCTCACTCATGTAACTGTAACCCTCTGTATAGTATCTTTACAATAAAAAGAAAGTAATAATCCAACAAAAAAAAAGATTGGGCTGGCTGATGTTCTTGGAATATTTGCTGGCTCAAGGCAGTGAAATATCTGTGGAAATTTCTCAAAGGGATAAAAAATAAGCACAGGAAATGTGTGTGTGTATGTGTGTGTGTGTGTGTGTGTGTGTGTGTGTTACACATTTGAAATGGAAGCTGGGCCCAGTGGGTCCTACCTATAATCCTATCAGTCTGGGTAGAATCTGTTTCAAGTAATCTAGACCATTAGACCCAGCCAAGGTGTGGTGGGTGTTACTCAGAAATCCCATCAGAATCTGCTCTCCCATTGGTAGATACACAGAGGGGAGGGTGGGACTGGGGTATAAAGATGCCAAAGGGCCAGAAAAGAGCAGAGGCCTGGAGTCTGCCTTGAGTGCCTGGCCCTGCTGGGATTCAGAGAGTCCTGCACACCTGGTCCACATCTGCTCCACTTCTGGCCGTGAAGATGAGCCAAGGACCCCACCCTCGCTCCAGTATCTGGCCATGCAGCATCTGCTAAGCAATCAGGCCCTGGCCACCTCTGCCCTGGAGGATCTACCGGTGTTGCTGTTCCATTCGCTGTTCGTGGAGGTCTATGCCAGGGCCCACACAGAGATGCTGAAGGCCATGGTGCAGGCCTGGCCCTTCTCCTGCCTCCTTCTGGGCGACCTGGAAGAGTCTCCAGACATGAAAATCTTGAATGCTGTCCTGGCTGGTCTCGACCTTCTACTTGCCAAGAAGGAGCGCCCCAGTCGGTGGAAACTGCAAGTCCTCGACCTGCGGAATGAGCACCCAAGGATCTGGATACAGGGCTACCCTTCAATGGCCCGAATCTCTTGTCGAGATGTCCTGACTGACAAACCAACAGGGAACTGTGGTTCAATGACGACTGAAGAGCAGCCCTTGATTTTACTCATGGACCTGACCATCAAACATGGCACCCAGGATGCTCTCCAAGGCCACCTGCTCCAGTGGGCCAGAGAGAGGGGAGAACGAGTCCAGCTGTGCTCCAGGAAGCTGCGGATTCTGTCTGGCTCCATCTCTGAAATCCAGAACGCTCTGAGTGTGGTGAGGCTGGAATCCATCCAGGAGCTAAAGGTGATAAATTCTGGCATCGAGAAACCATGAAAAAGTTGCCCCTTACCTAAGTCAGATGAAGAACCTTCACATCCTCCAATTCTCCAGGATGAG
>NW_012284140.1:0-2038 GCF_000151885.1 Dipodomys ordii
CTTTGTTTTGTTTACCTTTGGTAGTGTGTGTATGTGTGCTGCTTGCATTAGAATTTGAACTTGGGGCCTGGGCGCTGTTCTTGAGCATTTTTGCTCACAACTATCATTCTACTACCACTTGAGTCACAGCTCCATTTCCATATTTTTGGTGGTTAATTGGACATAAGAGTGTCATAGGCTTTCCTGCCTAAGCTGGCTTTGAACTCTGATCCTCAGATCCCAGCCTTCTGAGTAGCTAGATTACACATGTGAACCACTCATATCTGATTCTGATTGTTTTGTTATTAGCCTATTTTAGCAATATGTAATTGTGATGTTTGCAGGCATGCATACAGTGTATCCTAATCAATTTGCACCCCACCCTCCCATAATGCTCAGCTTCCCCTCCCCCTTCCCAATTTTTGTTCTGTTTTTATGTCAGCCACAATTTTTATGTTTTATTTTCTTGTATTAATTTTGGGTGTAGTTTGTTTTTGCCTTTCTAGTTTTGCTTGAGATGATGCTAAAGGTTATTTGGACGTCTTTCTATTCCTTTAATTTCAGCAGTGATCATTATCTAGCTGCTTGGTTTTCCTTTTCTGTATCCTATGAATTTCATTATGCTTTGTTTCCATTTTGGTCTCAAAAATAATTTTCTTCTCAATTTTTGCTTTGCTCCATTGGTTGTGCAAAAACAATGTATTTAGCTTTCATACATTTCTGCTGCTTTCCAAGGTTTTTGTTTTGTTTTGTCAATCCTGAGGCTTGAACTCAGCGTCTGGGCACTGTCCCTGAGCTACTTTCACTCAAGATTACAACTCTACTACTTGAGCCACAGTGAGCTTTTTCTGTTTATGTGCTCCTGAGAAATTGAACCCAGGGCTTCATACGTGTTAGGCAAGCAATCTACTGCTAGGCCACATTCCCAAACCTCAAAGATTTTCACATTCAGTGATTTCTAGCTCTTTTACAGTATGGCCTAAACATATGCCTGATATGATTCAATTTTATGAAAATATTTTAAATCTTTCTTGTGGTCTGTCACATGATCTAAAGAGATAAAAGAAACATAGCTTTGCACTTCACATGTGTGGCACCAGAACCCACTCTTGAGTGTTGGTCTCAGAATGGCCAGTTCATGTTTCATGGATGGCAGTCATTCTTCTGTGTCCATATCTGGCAGAGAAGAGACGCTCCCTGTCTCTGGGCTGTCACAAGGAGATGAGCCTCATATAGGAAAATCCTCTTTTATGACCTCCCATTGTCCCAGTGACCAACATTCAAGGTTGGACAGCAGTGTGCACAGTGGTTAATGTTTCATTATTGACTGTGTGGAGTAATCCTTCATAGTCCTGTCATTGGATCTGAAGGGAGTCATCTGTAATTCCTTCTCCTCTCTATTCCCATGGCCTCTACCAGGTTTAACTTCAAGAACTACCAGTTTGTCTTGGCCTTTGCTTTTGCCATTGAGGAGATCAACAGGAACCCCCATCTTTTGCACAATGTGACTCTGGGATTTGAGATCTACCAGATGGATCACACTGCATTGTTAGTATTGGAAAGCCCCTTCCTCTGGTTCTCGGGGAAGCACGGGCTCCCAATTACACCTGTAGGGGCACGAGCACGTCGGCAGCTGTGCAGACGGGGCCGTCAGCCCTCACCTTTGCCATGATCGGCACTCTGCTGGCACTCTACAGATTTCCACAGGTGAGGGCTCCGGGCCAGGGAGACGTGAACTCAGCTGATGTGCAGGGGTGTGAAGAGAGCAAAGGGAAGATACTGCATTTAGATGCTGCATCAGGGTGTGCAGCCCTAGTGGGGCATCCACAGTCCCTTCGTTTGGAAAAGAGGAGAGGGAGAGGATGTGGCACAGGTTCTTAGACTGATGATTCACTTCCCAGAAAGCTGTCAGGAATTACAAGATGAGCTAAAACGGGATGCACAAACCTTCCTTCCTATCTCTCCCAGATGTGATTGTGGTTCAGGCTGACCCTCCTCCTCTCATGTTCCCTTTCCTTTTAGCTCACCTTTGGGCCCTTTGACCCTGTCCTGAAGTCCG
>NW_012284141.1:0-1260 GCF_000151885.1 Dipodomys ordii
CCTAGCTAGCAGGTGCTAAGCTGAGTTGGGTTTGATTTCTGTCTTCATAGCTGGAGAAAGCAAGTATAAGCAAATATCTGGAAGAGCAGTAGTGCTTGTGGCATTGGTGAGAAAGAGGTTGCAGGCAGAGTAGCTCCTCCCATCCAGGCTTGCCCTATCTTGCCCTGCTGGCCAGCTCCTAGGGTTTGAGCAGTGAAGGTAGCACTTGATAAGGTGCAGGGCCTTCAAACAGAAGGTAAAGACTTTGGATTTTCCCTGCAGAGGTAGTGAAGCAGGAGGTGACACGATTCTGTGTTCTGCCAGGGTGGCAGCTGCAGCTGCTCTGTGGAAACAAGCCCAGAGGGGGCAGGGTGCCAGGTAGGCCGCCAGCTGTGAAGCAGGAAGGTTCTATGGGGAAGAACGAGATGCCTGTTCAAGAGATGCTGGAACTCAAACTCATGTCTCATATCCACACTAGCCCCTTCCATATCCAAGACAGTTCCGGTGTCCTGGATTCCTCCCCCCTCCCTCCCTCCTTCCCTCCTTCCCTCCCTCTCTCCTTCCTTCCTTCCTACTCCTTCCTTCCTTCCTTCCTTCCCTCCTTCCTTACTTACTTACTTACTTACTTACTTACTTACTTCCTTCCTTCCTTCCTTCCCTCCTCTTCCATCATTCCCTCTCCCCCTTTTCCCTTCCCCTTTCTTTCCTTCCTTTTTTTTCCCCTTCTGATGTTGAGACTGGAACTCCAGGCATCACTTGTCAAAACAGCTTTTTTCTCAAGGCTGATGTTCTCCCACTTGAGCCATACCTCCACTTCCAGCTTTTTTTTCTGGTTCATTGGAGATAAGAGGCTCATGGACTTTTCTGAACAGACTGCCTTTAAACCATGATTGTCAGCCTTCAGCATCCTGAGTAGCTTGGATGACAAGTGTGAGCCACCAGTACTGGTCTAGCACTACTTTCTTTTCCAGTTCAGTCTAATCCTGGACTTTTGAAATTCTGAGCTTGGGTGGTTGCCAGTGTCAGACTCAACATAGGTCTGAGCCCCTTCCCTTCCACTTTGAAAAATCTCTTAACAATTTGGCCATCGGATAATAATAGGAGGATCCTCCTCTTTGGTGGGTACAGGGGCCACATGCAATTTTTATGATCTTGCTATGGGGAGAGTCCAGATGGGCTGACATGTAATCACTTAACTGATGAATACTGAGAAGTGCCTTAAATTCAAAATTTTAACGGAGCCTGCGTCCTGGCCCTCCAGCACCTCAACTTTGAATCCCA
>NW_012284142.1:0-2687 GCF_000151885.1 Dipodomys ordii
AATGAACTTCTTCTGCAACAATATATGATTCAGTCTCCATGAGTTATAGATGATTTTATGATGACTGGTTGGTGTGTGAGTGTCTGTGTGTGTGTGTGTGTGTGTGTGTGTGTGTGTGTGTGTGTGTTTGGTCAATAATGGTGGGGTGAACTCTGGGCCTGGGCGCCGTCCCTCACCTCTTCAGCTCAAGGCTAGCACCCTACCACTTGAGCCACAGAGCTACTGATGGCTTTTTTCTGCTTATGTGGTGCAGAGGAATGGAACCCAGGGCCTCATGCATGCAAGGTAAGTGCTCTACCACTGAGCCACCTTCCCAGCCCACGATGACTGTTTATATTGAACTATAGTAATACAGCATGTGGTCTGACAGAATGCTGGGAAAAATTTTAATATTTCAGAACTTGTGCAGACTTTCTGCACAGACATACATGTTATTTGTTTTGGAATATATTCCATGTGCTTCTCAGAAAAATATGTATTCTGATGATGCCTGGACAAATATTATGTAGATGTCTGTGAAGTCTAGTCAGTCAATGCAGATATTTAGGGGATTTAGTTCTGAGGTTTTTCTGTTAGACTTTATGGGCTCATTTATCCAGTGCAACAGTGGTGTGTTAAAATCACCAACAATTACTATTTTTGATTCTATGGGTTTTTTTAGGTCCTGTAGTTTTAGTTTGATGAAGTTGGGTGCTCTGGTATTGGTGAATAGATATTTAGAATTGTTAGAAACTTCTAGAAGAGATCCCTTTATTAGTTTGTAATGCCCTTTGTCTCTTCTAATTTTAAATTGAAATCTATTTTTCTGATATTATTATTGGTACTCCAACCTGTATATGGGAGCAATTTTCTTGAAAAGATTTATTCCAGTCTTTCACATTCAAAATGTTTGTTTTCCTTGGCAAGATGTGTCTTGCACATGGGTAGATCTTGCGCTTTTATCCTACTAGTTAATCTATGTCATTGAATTAAAGAGTTAAGTCTATTAACATTGAGAGTGAGGACTGAGAAGTGTTTGGTAATCTTGCCATGATATCCACCTTTTTAAGGACTCTGCCTTGACATTTCTCACTGTATTCCTCTGGTTTTCTGATAAACAGCCATATCTCTGCCATGACTTAGATTCCTATCTTCAATAAACTCCACAGAAAAAAGAGGAAAGTACTGTTGTGGTTCAAATGTTGGAGCAAAAGCATTGAGAAAAAGAAGCTCAAGGACACTGGCCATGCCCTCAATTCAAGTTGTGAGATGAATAATAAAAAAGACAGAAAAGAAGGAAGGAACGAACAAACGAATGAATTAACAAATGAAGGAATGAAGGAAGGAACAAAGAAGGAAGGAAAGAATGAAGGAAAAAGGAAGGAAGGAAGGGAGGGAGGGAGGGAGGGAGGGAAATAATTCTCTAGAGAAGTGTTTGTGGATGCTATAAGATTGGGCTGGCTCGGGGGGACCAATATGGTGACGGGGCAGTAGGGAAACACCACAGCTCTCTCCAACCAAAAAGAGAGTTCGAGTTCCAACGCTTAATTTCCCCAAGAGACCGACAACAACAAAAAGATGAACACTCAGAGAAAAACCAGAGGTGGAAAATAACAAAAAAGAAAGAGAGGAAAAAAAGAATTTCAGAACAGAGAAGAGCAAAGACCCCTCCCTCAACCTTTACTGGCCGCGCGGCAGTGCACCAAGCCACCGGCCAGCCGGCCCGGCGGGGGCTGCCGGAGCCCCAGAGACACAGGGGGCCGCTTGCAGATCACCAGGTACCGGTTCGCAGAACAGCGGATTGCCAGGAACAGAGAAACCTACCAGCCTGGATTATCCAGGAGGATCCCACCCCCACCCCTCACTCTCCACCGGAGCAGAGAGGCTCCATCCCGTCAAAGCTACCTCAGCACCAGCAGCGCGACAAAGGGACCTGTCGGCAGACCACCCGCCCAATCGCGATCGCAATGACCCGGTGGGGGCCGCCCAACCCAGCCCACAACCACCCCAACTGAACTCGGATTGCAACAACAACTGACGACCTACACCACACAGAAACAACCAGCTCCAGGGTGAGTACTTCACAGGGGACAGTGCATCCCTCAAGGGAGACCAGAGCTGGAGGGAATCCCCAGACACTGACCTAGACTCCCTACCCCAACACCCGGACCACAGGACCCACTAAAACTGGGAACTGTTCGAGAGCTCCACCAGCCGGTGGAGCACACTCTGCTGGCCAGGCCAGAGCAAGAGTGCCCCTGGAAGGGAGCTTAAATGCCCAAGCCAGGAACAGCGCCCCTGGGTCAAGACTACCAACAGTAGAAGAAATTTGAACTGTGTCCCCCAGGCTGTATAACCTAGGTGGTATACACATCAGCACAGGCCTAACGAGCGTGCTCCAGGCTGCATAACCTAGGTGGTATACACATCAGCACAGGCCTAACGAGCGCGCTCCAGGCTGGGGCCAGAACCAGGCCCGGGGATCCGGCGCCTGAACAACACAACCAACTCCTCCCAACTGAAGTAAAAAGCTGAGCATACGCCTCAACAGAGGGGAGAAAACCAGGAAACAACACTCTCCGGGAAGCACGCCTGTGACAACAAAAGACCTGGAGGCTCAGGACAAGAGAAGCCCAAACCCCACCAAAACTCTACCCATATACTCTAGCTGGGAATTGGGCAACACAGGCTGCCAGCACCTGATAGTA
>NW_012284143.1:0-5702 GCF_000151885.1 Dipodomys ordii
TCAGGCTTTACTTCCAGTTTTCTGGTTTTGTTGGACTTAGAGTCTCATAGACTTTCCTGGGATCCTGGCCTTCAGCCCCAATCCTTAGAGTTCATCCTCCTGAGTAGCTAGGACTACAGGTGTAAGCCACTAGTGCCCAATGATAACTGTTTAATAACCAGTTTCCATGGAGCACATTTCCAACTTCATTTAAAACTCTGGTTTTGGAGTATTCCAAAAATTAATGGTGACAGCTAGCTTTAGCTAGGCTGGCCTGAGACCTGTGGTCTTTGTGAATAGTTAGGTGGGTGTGCTTCCTCCTGAATGTAGGTCTTCAATCCTCTCCTGAGTCACCAAGACTTAGAAACAGGAGGACACGCTATTTCTGTTCAGGTTTTCATTGATTCTGTTGCCCTGGCTGCTTGTGTTGCACTTGGACAAGGCTACTGGAGTAAGATGATGGGGCGTCCCCTCCTCCGGGTTATCTGATTCGTTCTGGGTCACCCTTCACCGTGAGCTGCATCTCTTTCAGCTGCAGCCCTTTCTGAAGAACCTCCACTTTGAGACTCCCACTGGAGACCACATCATTCTGGATGATGAAAGGAAGCTCGAGGCTGAGTATGACATTGTGAATTTTCAGGATTTTCCAGAAGGTCTTGAACTAAAGGTAAAAGTGGGAAGGTTTTCTCCATATGGTGCACGTGGTCTACAGCTGTCCTTGTGTGAAGATGTGATCGAGTGGCCCCAGGCATTTACACAGGTGAGTACTTCTAATCAAGATGCTGGAACTCAGCCAGGTTTCTCCTGGATTTTATGCTGTTGTGCTCATTGCTCAGCAGTGTACATGTAGCAACGTCCAAGCAAACAAATTTTGTCATTAATTGATTCTTGATGGGAAGCTTACTTACAAATGTATTTCTATATCTTCATGTGTTGCATATTGTACAATATAAATGACAGCTGAGTTCCTGAGCGAGCTCTCCCTGAGGCAAATCAATTTACACAGAGGAAAGGGTGAACTTACAAAGTCTGAAGGTTGATTTGCTCACAGGTGTGGGCGCTTTCGTCGTGGTTGTCTGGTCCTTGGCTCCATGTCTTTGGTGAGATAACACTATGGAAGGGTGTGTGCAGAGGAAGACCTCATTTCTAGTAGGGAAATAACAGCTATTGGCCTGAGGTAGCTATAACCACCAAAAGAGGAAATCGGTGCTTCAGGGTCTGCTTTTAAATGTTCTGGAATCTAGGGGCCATTTGCTGGAGCCTCTCAGGAGGTGTAGTGATAGAGGGTCCTGGGCCAAAGCAGCCCAGGCAGAAAAATCTGTGAGACTCCATCTTGTTGTGGCTCTAGTGGCAAAGGCCAGCCTTGAGCAAGAAGGCCGAGCAAGCTTGAGGCCCTGAGTTCAAGCTCCAGTAGCACCAGATCATTAGATACATACATGCTTGCATGCATGCATGCATGCATGCATCCATCCATCCTTCCATCCATCCATCCATCCATCGTTCATGTCCTTTCCTTATATATTTAGGGGGAGAAGGATAGACACTAATGACGACAAAAAGCAGCATGATAGGTTTGCTTCTAGAATCAACTTTCCCTCCTTCTGAAGCTTCCAAGATTTCCCAGGGAGCTCACACCTTAGGATTCGATGAAGATTTTAAGCCAAGAGCCCCCAGGGGCCACGTCATCTTCATCTGAGAAGAGAATCTAATGTGTAGATGTCTGTGGCTGCCACAACCAGGGGTAAGACAGTCCTGGGAGACCCGGCCAAAGAAATGATACATCAAGGGATGGAGGGAATCCAAAAGCTCCTTGTGCTTTGATCACATGGCCTTCTGAACAAGTATTACAGGGGTAGGAGTGACCGCAGATTAGCGCAGAAACGAGGATATGGGTTCGTCTTGTGGTTACAGCCATTCCTAGGAGATACGATTTGCACACACAGGAGTAGTTGGCCCCTTCTTGTTGCAATAACACATTCGAGGCCTCCGCCCCGCACCCCGCCGTCGGCGCCTGAGTCCCAGGCTCGCGCAATCGGTGCACACCACGCACGCGCAGCCTCCCTGGGACCCCATGCGCATGCGCGTGCGCGTGCGGCTGGGGAAGGCGGGGACTGCCAGGAGCCACGCCTCCCCCCGACTTCAGGCCTCGGATCCCGGGCAGGCTCCGTCTGGGGAGGGCGGCCGCCGGGCAGGGCTCAGGACCTGCACAGGCGGGGACACGTTTCACTGCGGCCGAGACGGGCGTGCTGGCCCAAGGCCGAGGCTGGAACCTGGTCTTCCTGGGTGGGGCGCACGCCTGTCACTCATCTGAGCTGTCCAATCAGAGGCCGGCAGCTGGAGCGGCTTCCGGTGCCGCCATTTTCGAAGCACATGCTCACGCAGCTTTGTGAGGAGCGCGGTCACATGATTGCCCCCCCCCCATCCGGAGCCTCGGCACCTAGGGCGGGACCCGAGGCAGGCAGAGAGGGTGAGCCCTGTGCGCCGCGGGGCCCAGCGGGCCTCCCTGCAAGCCGGGCGGTGCGGGCCGGGCGGGCAGGCTAGTGGGCCTATGGCTTTCTAGAAGGAACAGGCCGGGGGCGGGGCCGCGGGGGCGTGGTCAGTGACGCAGGGGCGGGGCAGTGGGGCGTCATCACGAGCCAGGCCCTGTGGAGGGGGCGTGGTCAGTGCCACAGTGAGGGGACGAGGTCATGGGGTGGAGCCCAAGTGGAGGGGCGTGGTCAGTGCCTCAGGGGCGGCCTGAGATCTGAGGGTCACGGTTCAAAGCCAGCTTGAGCAGGAAAGTCCATGAGACTCTTATCTCCAATAAACCACCAAAAAACCAGAAGTGATGCTGTGGCTCAAGTGGTAGAGTGCTTGCCTTGAGCTAAACAGCTGAGGGACAGTGCGCAGGCCCAGAGTTCGAGCCCCACAACTGCCAAAAATGAAAGAAGAAAAACAAGATTGTTATCCAGATCACTCCAGGCTGAATTCACTCCAGACTCCTGATGTTGTGTGCACAAGACCTATGCAACCCCCCCCCCCAAGCACTCAGCAACTCCTGGATCTCCAGAGCTAAGGACTAAACCGCCTATCTCTTCCATGAACCCTGATGTTTGGAGGTTTTGCCCCTGGAGAATGCATTTCTGTCCCTGCTTTCATTTCTGCTATTGAGAAGAGATTGCAGGAGAGAGCCACCATACAACATAGGCAGAGCAGAGAGGCCAGCAAGATCCTCTTCTGTGACCACACAAGAACCATCTGGTTCCAGCCTGTGGATCTGTAGTTGTTCTGGTAATGACAGAAAGTGATACAGATCTGGACCTTCTGGATTATCTCCATGTCTCTCAATGCCTGTGCCAAGCCAGCCCAAACCTTGGGCTACCTCTAAGGTAGCTCCCCAGAGGGGCAGGATAGAGTCTTCATCTCAAATGGCCCAGCCTGGCCATGTGGCTCAGGAGGCTCTGCAGGGCAGACAGAGATGGGGTTTCTGTCAAGATGGAAGAATCTGAGCTGGGAGCACTGGCTCAGGCTGGCAGGATGGCTGAGAGATGGGCATCAGTGATGGCACAGTCCAGGATTGCAAGGGTGCCAGCTGGCTACTTAATTCAGGATGGCTTGCAGAGGCTCAAGAACAAGTATGTTCATGTATAAACTCCTTAAACAGGTGCTTGAGCATTGGGACAGGAACCAAATGTTGGCTTCCTTTAGCGGACATGAACTCAGAGACAAAGTCTTCAACAGCTTCAGGCTCTTGAGGATGGAGGGCAAGTTTTCATCAGGGAAGATGAAGTTCCTGGAGATATTGCAGGTGCTCCAGATATGCCCCAAATTTCCAGGAATATGAGAAATTCTTGGGACTAAATATGTTGAAGTAGCCACCTATCTTGGAGAAGTTAAGGATGCGGAGGTTCTTCATCTGCCCCAGGTAAAGGGCAAGTTTTCCCATAGTTTGTGGGTACCAAAATTCACTCACCCCTAGTTCCTGGATGGAGGTCTGTCTCACCACATGCAGAGTCTGCTGGATTTCAGAGATGGAGCCACAGCGAATCTGGAGCTTCCTTAAGCACAACTAAACTCATTGTTTCCTCTTTCTGGCTGACACATGGGAGCACATAGGCATGCTGATCATCCTGGGTACCATCTTTGATGATCAGGATCATGGTGATCCTCAAGGGCTGTTCATCATTGCTCAACCACAACTGTCTGTGGGATTATCAATGAGGACCTCTCGAGAAGAACTTTGGGCCATGGAGAGATATCCCTGTGTCCAGATCTCTTGAGTACTTGTAGTTTCCACTGACTAGGATGCTCCTTCTTGGCAAGTAGCAGATGGAGTCCATCCAGGACAGCATGGAAGGTTTCTAGATTTCTAGGAAGGATATCCTTGGGCAAGGATCACAGGGCTCAATACCTTTGGGTGTATTACTACACAATGACACTTGTTGAGGTGGTTGATGGTGGCACATTACAGTAATCCTAGCTACTCAGGTGGCTGAGATCTGAGAATCAGGTTCCAACCCAGCCAGCCTGGGCAGAAACTTCCCCATGAGACTCTAATCCCCAATTAACCACTCAAAAACAAGAAGTGGTGCTGTGGCTCAAAGTGATAAAGAGCTAGCTTTGAGCAAAAAGAGCTCAGGGACACGGCCAGGTCCTTGAGTTCAAGTACAACAATGGAAAAAAACCAATGTGCTTATTGAAATTAACTGCAAGAAATGGAATGTACCATTTGTAGTTCCCCACCCTCTTTCATTTATTCCCTTTTGTCACCTTTTTTATTCTGTACCCTTTGTCTTATTTATATTTTTCTGATTTGGGGAAGAGAAGAGGAAGTGGAGAAACAGTGGGACAAAGGGTGTCCTGATTCATCAGTGATATTAATCACACACTCTGTTGGAAATGAACTTTACACCTTAGGGGTGATGAAAGTGGGGGGGATTGGAAGGGAATGTAGAAGAGGGTGACACTGTGTAAAAGGAAATGTACTTATTTTCTGAATCATGGAAATGTAATCCCTCTGTACATCACCTTCACAATAAAATTTTAAAATATTAAAAGAACGAGTCTCCCAGACTTTCCTGCTAGACTGGCATGGAACTGCCGTCCTCTTATCTCAGCCTATTGAATAGCACAATTACAGGCAGGCTCCACCAGATCTCAATGTGATCCTTCTTTTTATCTTTCTTTCTTTTAGAGTGACTGGGTGATCAGGAAGTGAATATTTCTTATAGCAGAACAAATGAATTGTGGCCTGCATTTTCAAGGTGCCTTTCATGAAATCTGAACTGGTATTAGATATTGACATTTGTCATCCCAAGTATGTGAGAGAAGCAGGAAGAGTTCTCTTGCTTTCATGGAATGTCTTTTGGCATTTTGTTTTGAATTTCTTCCCTAGCTTTTCTACAAAATTTGTTTTATGTATGTTTGAGGTTGGTCATGGAATTTTTTTGAATTTTTCTTTTGTTACATTTTGTTGTTCCACCTGTGGGGCTTGAACTCAGGGCCTGGGTACTGTCCCTGTGCTGTCCTGCTTAAAGCCATCACTCTTACCTGAGCCACAGCCCCACTTCTGGCTTTTTTGGAGGTTCACCTCAGATGAGAATCTAGAGGCCTTTCCTGCCCAAGCTGGTTTTGAACTGTAATCCTCAGATCTCAGACTTGCTAAGTAGCTAGAATTTCTGGCGGGGGGGGGGGGGGCGGATAATACTCTCATTCTATGGTGTCTTCTGCTCCTATTTCATTGA
>NW_012284144.1:0-1684 GCF_000151885.1 Dipodomys ordii
GGTGACTCTCTGTGGCCTCTGGCTGGGGACCTCTCCTCCCTTCGTGGACACAGATGCACACTCTGAATACGGCCACGTCATCATCCTGTGCAACAAGGGCTCCCTCACCACCTTCTACTGTGTGCTGGGATACCTGGGCAGCCTGGCCCTGGCCAGCTTCACGGTGGCTTTCCTGGCCAGGAACCTGCCTGACACCTTCAAGGAGGCCAAGTTCCTTAGCTTCAGCATACTGCTGTTCTGCAGTGTGTGGCTCAGCTTCCTGCCTGTCCACCACAGTGCCAAGGGGAAGGCCATGGTGGCCGTCGAGGTCTTCTCCATCCTGGTCTCCAGTGTGGGCCTCCTGAGCTGCGTCTTTGCCCCTAAGTGCTATGTCATCCTGTTAAGGCCAGAGAGAAATTCTCTGCATGGACTCAGGGATAGACCCCATTCTGGGAGAAACATAGGCTTAAAAACATAGGCTACCTAAAATTAATGAAGGGTCTTAGACAAATCTGTTCTGTTGCTCCAGACAGGTGTTTATACTATGGGATATCTTTGAACTTCTTTTCTCCAGTTGTGCTGTAGTCACTACAAATTGTAACCCACATTCCTGTAAGTTTGCATTGTATTCTAGGTAGTAGCTGTGCCTCTAATTTAAACTATGTCTAATCCTGCCAATCCCTTCCATGCATCTGTCTTGTCTTCTTTTGTCTTCCCCTTTGCTCTCTGTTATTTTTTCCTAAACGTTATCCTGATCAAATTCCTGTCTAAGCCTTAGTAGTGCTGAGTTCTTGAACTCACTGACATTTTTCTCCCTTAAAAAGTTCTCTCTTGGGCTGGGAAGGTGGCTCAGTGGTAGAGTGCTTGCCTTGCATGCATGAGGCCCTGGGTTCTATCCCTCAGCACCATATAAGCAAAAAGAAAAAAGCCGGAAGTGGTGCTGTGGCTCAAGTGGTAGAGTGCTAGCCTTGAGCTGAAGAGCTGAGGGACAGCACCCAGGCCCAGAGTTCAGGCCCCACAACCGGACCCAAAAAAAAAAAAAAAAGTTCTCTCTTGCCTGGAGTCGGTGACTCATACCTGTTATCCCTGATACTCAGGAGACTGAGATCTTAGGATCATGGTTCAAAGCCAGCCTGGGCAGGAAACTCTTTGACACTCCTATCTCCAGTTAACTATGAGAAAACCAGAAGTGGTGCTGTGGTTCAAGTGGTTGAGTGCTCGCCTTGAGCTGAAGAGCTCAGGACCAGCATCCAGGCACAACGTTCAAGCCCCACGACTAACAACAACAATAAACAGTTCTGTCTTGAATAAATGTGTTGACAATAGCATGTTTTGTTAGCTACTAGTGTATTTCTACTTACACATTTGCGTTTTGGAGTATTTTCTAGCCTATTTTTGCCAAATCTTTTTATAATAGGCCTTCAGACTTGAAGAATAGTACAATTAGCTGGTTATATGTAACCAGAGTATCTGTATGTAGCTGTGTGATATGCAGGATGGCCTAGGGAAAGTAAGGCAAAAACTAAAAGTGGACCCCAGCCTGTCACCATGCATTAACATCAACTCAAAATGCATTAAAGACCTTAACATCGAACTGGAAACTGAAACTACTGCACAGGCAGGAATTTCTTGAATAGAGTCCCAGGGTCATCATAAATTGGAGAGAGATTCGACAAATGGGACTAACTTAAAATAAGAAGTTCTG
>NW_012284145.1:0-9675 GCF_000151885.1 Dipodomys ordii
TCATGCTTTGTTACCAAAGATGTCTAAACATTGTTGACAAAAATTTTAGGTTTTGAGTTTTGCCCTTTTGGTTTTGTGTTGTATAACCTAGAACTGACTACATGACTCTTTTTTTTGGGGGGGTCTGGTTGTGGGGCCTGAGCTCTAGGCTTGGGTGCTGTCCCTCAACTCTTGAGTTCAAGGCTAGTGCTCTACCATTGAACCACAGGGCCACTTCTGGCTTTTTTCTTTTTGCTTATGTGGTGCTGAGGAATCGAACCCAAGGCCTCATGCATGCAAAGTAAGCATATTAGTATATGTATGCTAAGATTCTCCCATCTAACAATTTTGTCATTGCAGAATATTTGTTGGTCAGTTCTTGATAAGGACCAGGTAAGCTCTACTTATTCCATTTGATCTCCTTGTTGCTATAATGGGAAATACCAAAGGCCTTTTGTGGTAAAGATTGCAATTCAAAGCCAGCCTGGGTTGAAAAATCCCTAAAAATCCATCTCACAACTAACATGCAAAGAGCCAGTGTGGAAGCATGGCTCAAGCCTCGTATCTATAACCAGAAAACACTGCAAGTGTTTCTATAACTCAAAATGGTAGAGTGCTATCCTTCAGCAGAAGTGCTCAGGGACAGTACCCAGGCCTTGAGTTCAAACCTCCTTGAATACCAACTGGGACAAACCATCCCAGCAATGAGCACCTAGACTCAGCCAGTCTGGGGAACAAGGGAACATGAAGAGGAGTAAGAGAAGATGATATCACATCAGCCATTTTGTGCCTCCCCTTTCAAGACAAACCAGAGCCAGGAGGTCAAGAGAAGAAAGAAGACTGCCCATCTAATGTCCATATCTCTGTACCTTTCAAATGGACAGGAATTTATCTTCTTGCCTTTGTCACTTGACTACTTCTCTAACTAGTTGCCAGGGGTCAGAAGTAACTAGGGAAATTTCTACCAACATTTCCAGCCCCAAGTCCTTCCTCTTGCCATTTATTTTCTCTCTAGTATTTTTTTCAGTCCCTCAATGCCTCATGAAACGTCGCCATACTTTGTCCAAGAAACTTGTCTCCTCCAGACTTCATCTAAGGACTCATTGCCCAAGTGACAGCTGTTGCCTGCTGCCTTCTCACAGAGGGGATCACATCTCAGCCTTTTACACCTACTGTTGACACCCCTTGCAAAGAGGAAGTAGCTGAAGAGAATCTTCAACCTTTTTCATAATTATCAAAAGGCTGGAATGTAAGGTTTGAACAGGGACACCTCCCCACTTCTTGGCTGTTTCCACCCAATATCTGTTACATAGTTAACTGGCAGACCTAGAAGCAGTTGCCTTCCCCTCCTGCTAGGTCACATCCTGGGCCACCTCTGGTCACCAGAGTCCCATCTGACCTTAGGAGGGTCCCAAACCATGAAGTCACATTCAGATCCAGTGTGGCCACACCTTTTCCCCACCTGGCCACATCTCTTCCTGTCCCTGACCTAGATAAGTCCTGGCCCAGAGGTTGGTCCCCTCTCTTCCTTTTCAGCCATGTGTCTCCACCATGCATGGTGTGGGCTGCAGTTCAGTAAATTAAATCATTTTCCTGCCTGAAGAACAAAGACATACAAATTGCCTAAACAGAACTAAGAAGAAATAAATCAATTAAACATTTCTATAACATGCAATGAGATAATAGAAATAATCAGAAATCTTCCAACAAGAAAAGCCCAGGACCTGATGGATTCACTACAGAATTGTAAAAGGCCTTTAAAAAGGAACTAATACCCAAAACCCTCAAGCTCTTCAGAGAAATAGAAACAGAGGGAGTAATCCCAAACTCATTCTAAGAAGCCAATATTACATTCATCCCCAAACCAGGCAAAGACCCAACAAAATAAGGACTACACACCAACCTCTTTGATTAAGTCAGATGCTCAATAAAATTGTAGCCAACAGAATCCAGAAATATATCAAAAATCATACATTATGACCAAGTAGGCTTCATCCCAGAGATGCAGGGATGGTTTAACATATGTAAGTCAATAAAAGTAATTCATCACATCAACAGATCCAAGGTCAAGAACCACACGATTATCTCCATTGATGCATAAAAGGCTTTTGATAAAATTCAGCACTCATTCATGTTAATAGCTCTAAAAATATGAATAGAAGGAACATTTCATAAGATAATAAAAGCCTTACATGGCTGATCAAAGAACAATATTATACTTAATTGGAAAACTACAACCAATTCCCCGAAAAACAAGAACAAGGCAAGGATGCCCACTCTCTCCACTCCTCTTCAATATAGTTCTGGAATTCATAGCCAGAGCAATAAGGCAAAAAAAAGACATTAAAGGGATCCACATAGGACAGGAAGAAGATCAACTATCTCTTTTTGTAGATGGCAATATTTTATAAAATAACTATCCCTAAAGCTCCATCCCCAAACGCTTAGAACTTATAAACCAATTTGGCAAACTAGCAGGATACAAAATTAGCCCACAAAAATCAGTCGCCTTTCTGTATGTCAACGATGTACAAGTAGAAAGGGAAATCAAGGAAACAACTCCATTCGCAATAACCTAAAAAAAAAAAAAGTATCTAGGAATTAACCTAACCAAAGATGTAAAGGGTCTATTACATGAAAACTATAAAAGCCTAAAAAAGGAATCATAGAGATTACCAGGAAATGGGAAGAAATGGGAAAAAATATTTACCAGCAATATATCAGACAAAGGTCTAATATCCATTACATATGGTGAACTCAAGAAACTAACCCTTCACAAACCTAACAATCCAATCTTGAAATGGTCAAGGGAGCTAAAGAGAGACTTCTCAGAAGAAGAGATAAAAACGGCAAAGAAGCCTTGAGGAATGTTCATTATCCTTGGTTGTAAAGGAAATGCAAATAAAAACAACTCTGAGATAGCACCTTACCCCAGTCAGAATGGCCCACATCCTAAATTCAGCCAATGACAAATGCTGGAAGGGATACAAAGAAAGAAACATTACTGTATCGCTAGTGGGAATGTATACTAATACAACCACTTTGGAAAGCAGTCTGAAGTACCTACGAAGCTAAATATCGACTTCTCCTATGAACTGACGTACTACCCTAAGCATCTACTCTGAACAACAGGAACCAGTATACAAAGACACACACACATCTATGATTATTGCAGCACTGTTCACAATAGCCCATATTTGGAAACAACCCAGATGAGCCGTAAGTGATAAGCAGATCCAAAAATTGTGGGACCTATATACAACGCAATACCATGAAGTCGTTAGACAGGAAAAAATGATGGTATTTGCTGGGAAATGGATAGAACTAGACCAATTATTTGAGTGAGGTAAGCCAAGAACAACGACACAAACGGCACAGGGTCTACCTGATACGTGGATGCTAAAGCCAAAATGCAAGAAGGTATGACAAAGTAAACAGGACTTGAGAAACAAAGGACAGCCACTCATTTTTTTGTATCACCATTAGTGACTCCATGTTCTTGACCATGTAGATGGTAGAAATATGCACGCAATGGAGGGAAGCCAGGAGGAGGAACACAATAATTGGGAAATGGAACAACATACAACAAAGGGGCCCATGAGCTGCACTGGACATAGAAGAAAAATAACTAAGCAACCCAAACACAGTGATGGGAAAGGAGGAATGAGAGGGAAACAGGGAAAGAGGGAATAGCCTACATTAAGCAAAAGGAAAAAAGTGTAAACATCACCTGAGGTGAGAAAAATAATTTTGATTGTCAAAGCTCATAGAATTAACAAACTTGAGACCATGATATCAATTATGTGCCTTGTCAAGGTTAAAATGTGTTTATGACTTTAACTAATTATCAAAATTCCAAAATACTGCGAAATATATGTAATCACCTATCTCAATTTTTACAAAAATGGTGCGAGAAGGGAAAGGTTACAAGGGATGGGTGACAATGTTGTCAGACACCTTGTATTCGTGTACTGCTTTGTAGAATGCGAACTTCTTTGTACAACTACTTAGCGATAATAATAATAAAATGTGTTTAAAAAAACAGGATGAAAATAAAAATTTCAAATATCAATTAAGAATTTAAATCCAGTTGTAAGGAAAATTTCTTTGGGGAGAGTAATTTAGTTTATTCTATAGCAAGTCTCACTTCAGAAATAAATTCAAAAACTAGACTCCAGGTAAGTGAAATAAACTAAGAAATGGAGTTGAAAAAAGAAAAAAAAAAGAAACTCCACCCACTCTTTCTTGCCTGGACCGCTGGTGTGGGTAAAAATGCATCTTGGTCCTAAATTGGAACCGAAGTGGCAAGGACCTTACTTGGTGGTGCTATCTTCACTGTCAGCTATTACATTATCAGATAAACAGCATTGGATCCATCAGTCTCAAGTGGAATAGGTAGTGGACCAATATACAGAGAAGGCTCCAAGATGGACTGTTCAGAGACAGAGGATCCCTTAAGAATAAGACTTACTAAGTGTTAATTAGTGCTAATTAGTGTGTTTCTATAATTTACTTATTTTCTATTAAATTTACATTTTAAGCCTGTTCATTGGGAGGAGAGAAGGGAATTTTTAGGATTTGGTAAAAAGGAATCAAGGAATTGATTGGACATGAAAACTTGTGGTTGATGTATAAAGCAGCATGGTCCTAATAATGAGCAGGGCCCACTAATCAATGTGGCCCCATGACCAAGCCCACTGGAGTGCATGGGGCATGCCACCCAAGTGGGCAGGGCATGCTGTTGGAGGGGGTAGGATGTCATCCTCACATGATGAGCTGTGAAGAAATGATTGGGGAACAGCAGTTTGTGAAGTGATGGTTCAAAACTGTTAGGCAGGTGAATCACTTGAGTGATGGAGGCGTTCAATCTATATATAGGCTGCATGGTCAGAGCAATGGAATTGAAGAAAATCAATGGAAGAAAGGAAGTGGTGAGACATCAGGAGGAAAAGAAGTGGGAGAAGAGTTATTTGAGGGAGAACAGGAGGGGAAGGATGCCAATGGGCCACCAGGCCAGAGAATTGGAGGCCTGTGGATAGTAGAGAGGCCTAAAGAGAAGAAGGGAGTGATGGAAGGGAAAAAGGGAAATGAAGGAAAGATCTATAAAGAAGGAGGGGGAAAAGGAAAAGGAAAAAGGCTTACCTATTGACGTTTGGAGCGTGGCGATGATCATTTGGGGGGTTGGTGGTTTGCAAACCAATTAACTATGTGCGGGGCTGCCCATTGGACGTCTGAGATTTGGTGGTTAGGCTGGCCTGTCACAGAGTGTACAGCCTAGGACAAGGTAAATGCACGCCCATTTCTAGTGTAAATAAAGTTATCTTCAATGTGCCTCAATGGACTGTCTGTGTTTTATGCATCATACGTATACAAGTTCACAAGTTAATAGTCTCAAAGGCCACGAGTTTTGAAAAATGTTATAAAGGCATAATAGGTTTGAAAAACCCAACGGGACAGTGATATTTCAATAGCAATATGACATCGCAATATCAAGTTATAATAATATTTTGGTGGTATAATTAGTTGGTGATGAAGTCACAATAGGTTTATGATGTCGGGCCAGAGGCTGCCACTCCCTACAGTGGCCTAGACTAAACAGATTGAAATTCAGCCAACATAAACCCCAAGAAAGGATCCAAGCTGGGCTCTGTGAGTGTCTCAGGAGCTAGCTCCTCAGGGAAATGCTACTGTTTGCGAAAGGCCTCAACCCTACCCAGAACCTAGCCTCATCACAGCATCTCCATACTAGAGGAAACAGCCATCTCCTTCTTTTGTGATAGTCAAAACTGATCTCCCTCCCACTGAACTAGCCTGGGAGGAGGATCATAAAATAATGTCTAACACAGAGCAGTTTCTGCCTGCCCAAACAGAAAAGAAACCAATCAAGCCATAGGAAAACCAAATATCACAAGAAGACCAGAGACTCCACCAAGAAACTGGTTATGGACACAGGGGAGAGACAGGTCTTCCCATTCACCCCCCCCACAAAAACCAAAAAATCAAGGAACTCTTTTTTGAAACTTTTCTTAAACTTTAATTTTAAAGTGTTTTCTGTTGATCTTTTTTTCTCATAATTTTTATTTTTCTGTTCATCTTTTTTTCTCATAATTTTTATTTTTGGTGTATGTGTGTGTGTATTTGTGTGGGTGTTTAATCTCTTTTGACCTTTTGGTCCTTTTTATTGTTTTCATTTTTTCTCTTTCTTTTTTTTGCATGACTTAATTGCTGTTTTGCTCATCCCCAGACATATTCCTGTTATCAATTATTAGACCTTATCACCCATTGTGTACATACTTAACCCAGAAATTTATTACTCAATTCACAACTTCTTAGGCATAACTTCTTTAAGAGAAGTATTATCACTTTACCTACATAATTATCAAATAACTAATTTAAATTTTTAAATTTTCATGTTTCCTTTCTATCCCTTCTCTCCTCTCATCCTATCCTGTTCTTCTCTCGATATCATTTCTTTAAACTTACATAATTTTTAAGTGTTTCACTTCTTAAGTATATTTTTTGTTTTTCCAATTTACTTGTTTATTTTTTATTCTCTCTCCTATCATTCTGTCCAATCCATTTCCCTCTCTGAGATTAGGACATGGTTAAATTTACTCTCCTTTTACTTCTCCATATCCCTCTAGTCATATTTGTCCCCACATTTCTTCCTAAAGCTAATAATTTCTGGTTTGCCAAATCCTTTTTTGCTGTTTGTAGCCCATTAATACATAGTTTTTTGATGTTGAATAGATTGTATCTGTTGAACTAGATTGTAGCTGGAGGCATTTTGATTATGCAACTAGAGGACTCTGGTTGATGCTTGCCTTAAAATAGTGTTCTAGTACAAAATTGGTGTTTCTTTCATACCAAATGGGAAGAAAAAGCCAAAAAGCACAAGGAAAAGGCAAGTCCAGGTATCTGACCTCCCACTATTGATAATCAGGTGACAGAATAGTTAATGAATAATCATGAGGAGTTCCCAAAAAGCTGTGCAAACACTACTGGTAAACATGGTGAATGAAATGATTGAAAACTTGCAAAGGACTCAGTGTGAGCATGATAAGGAGCTAGAGGAGTCAAATCAAGGATTAATACAGGAATCTTGTCAGCATTAGGAAGCTACTTAAAGTTTTTTTCTTTTTTTTTAGGCTTTCAATATTTTTTGTGAAAATACTGTACAGTGGGGTTACAATTACATGGGCAAGATAGTGAGTACATTTTTTATCAAGCATTGTAGCCTCCTCCGTTGTTTACCCTTCCCATCCCTTCCCATCTTCTCCTCCCCCCCCACAATCCTCTCCACTCAAGTTGTAAACTTCGTTTTCGACATGAAAACTTGTACTTCTCATTGTTGCAACAGGTCCGCCTGTATCCTTATTTAAATGATGTGTTTTTTCCCTTCCCTTCCACAAATAATACAGACATCAAATAGAGTGAAAGCAGGGGTTATTGTGTGGGGGAGGGACATACAAAGCAACAAAGAAATAATCTTATAATTATGTTAGAAACAAATGCATGAAAGAAAAAAACATTTAAAATACATATCTAGGGTTCATTTTCCTAACATCAACTTATCTGACCTTTTCTGCTTGACTCATACATATACTAGATATTGCAAATAAGGGAAATCATGGGACCTATGTTACTTTGGGCTTGGCTTATTTCACTTAATATAATTTTTTCCAAGTCTTTCCATTTCCTGACAAATGGGGCAATGTCATTCTTTCTGATGGAGGCATAAAATTCCATTGTGTATATATACTACATTTTCTTGATCCTTTCATCTGGGTTGGTTCCAGATCTTAGCTATGGTGAATAATGCTGCAATAAACATAGTTGTGCTGGTAGCTTTAGTGTGGTCTTGTTTGTAAACATTTGGGTAAATACCCAAACCTGGGACTGCTGGGTCATAGGTGAGCTCTATGTGGAGTCTTTTGAGGAACCTCCATACTACTTTCCAAAGTGGTTGAACAAGTTTACAGTCCCACCAACAATGCAGTCAGGTTCCCTTCTGTCCACATCCCCTCCAGCATCTGTTGTTATTAGAGTTCTTGATTTTTGCCATTCTTACTAGGGTGAGGTGGTATCTCAATGTTGTTTTGATTTGCATTTCTTTTATGGCTAGTGAGGTTGAGCATTTCTTCATGTGTTTAATGGCCGTCCTTCTTTCTTTTTCAGAGAAGTTTCTCTTTAAGTGATTAGCCCACTTATTAATTGGGCTGTTGTTTCTTTGAGGATTTGTTGTTGGGGGATTTAACTTAGGAAGCTACTTAAAGATTAATGCAGGAATTGCATAAGCATGTTGAGAAGAGTAAAAGAGAAATACAGGAAATGCCTGAGCAGGCTGAGCACAGTCTAGAGAATTACAGGAATTGCATGAACACGACAAAGATAATCAAAGAGTAATACAGGGATTGAGAGAGCGGGATGAGAATAGACAAAGATCAATAGAGGCATTCATGGAATCCATAAATAGACAGCTGAAACAATTCAGGTAGACCACAAATGGAATGCTGAATGGAGTCCGACAGAAAGAATGGGTGTCCAGGGAAACCATAACCAGTCAACTTATTGATTTGAGAATAAACACTGGACATCAAATTAAGGAAGTAAACTTCATACAATATCTAAAACAAAGCTCCAACAAAGAATATGAAGCCATCCAAGCTGACCAACGATAAGGAAAATAAATAAAAACAAAGTAGAAAGTCTTGACAGTAGGTTAGGCCATGCAGAAGATTGAATCTCAGGATTGAAGACAGCCTAGATATTATAGAGAAAGAACACAAATATCCAAGACAAATCAAGAAATATGGTAGATCTATTCAACACTTGGAAGACAACATCAGAAATCATAATCTGAGGATAATAGGTGTAGAGGAGCACCTAGAGAAAGAAGTTAATGATCCAGGAAATTTATTTAACAGAATGCTAGCAGATAACTTCCCAAAAATGCAAAAAGGTAGGCCTATTCATATATAAGAAGCTTATAGAACCCCACATCGACCAGACCAGAGCAGGATATCCCGCCAGTCACATTATAATCTGCACAGGATCAATTCAGACCAAGGAAAGGATCCTGAAATTTCTCAAGGAGAAAAGTACAATCACCTATAAACACAAACCAATTAGAATCACCCCAGATTTTTAGCAAAGACGATTAAAGCAAGAAGAGCCTGGAATGGGAGATGCCATGCCGTAAAGACAAACAATTATCAATCAGGAATACTAAACTTTCCTCCATAACCGAAGATCAAATAAAAACTGTCCATAGCAAAGAAAAATTAGAACAGTATATCTCCACCAATCCAGCCCTATAAAAGACATTAAAGTTATCCTACACATAGAAAACCATCAAGAGCACAGTAAGAGCCAAGAAACAGCATCCAAGGGAATAAAATTAGAACTCAACACCTAAAGCCAACAAAGAAAGTCCTGTACAACATGGAGGCTGAACAACTGGTGAACCACCAGTGGGTCATGGAAGAGATTAGAAAGGAAGTGCAAATGTTCATGATATTCAAAAATAATGAACACACAAATTACTAGCTTCTCTGGGACACAGCAAAGGCAGTACTCAGAGGCAAGTTTATAGCTCTGAGGTCCTACAACAACAAATTAGAGAGATCTGAAACCAACAATTTAATAAGACATCTGAACCTCCTTGAAAAAGAGCAGCAAGGTAAACCCCAATCT
>NW_012284146.1:0-26490 GCF_000151885.1 Dipodomys ordii
TCAGCATATTTGGGCATAAGAATTTTCAGTAGTTAAATCTATAGTGGTTGAAATTTGATAAAATGTGCCTTCAAAATGCAAACCGCAGTTCCTTTGCAATTCTATAAGGAATATTCACTTTGTTTCCACACAGGCCCAACAACAAAAAAAAATAGTAAGAAAATAAAAATACTCACCCTGGGTTCTAGTATCTCATGCCTGTCGCTCTATTCAGTTGTAAAGTCAATTCCAACCTACTGTGTGGTGAGTATCATGGATGAATCGGGTCATCCTTTGTCCCAACATTTCTCTGCTTCCTCTTCCCTCCGCAAATCAGATAAACATAATTAAGACAAAAGATACAGAAATCAAGCCGGGTGCCAGTGACTCACACCTGTCATCCTAGCTACTCAGGAGGCTGAGATCTGAGGACTGCAGTTCAAAGCCAGCCAGGGCAGGAAAGTCCGTGAAACTCTTATCTCCAATAAACCACCAGCAAACAAGAAGTTGTGCTGTAGCTCAAATGGTAGAGCACTCACCTTGAGCTGAAGAGCTGAGGGACAGCGCTCAGGCCCAGAGTTCAAGCCCCACAACCAACAAAAATAGTCGTGAGCCACCAGCACCCAGTCAGACATTTGTTTTATCAGTGAATTTCCTATTAGCCAATGGCTTTTTATTGGATAATTTACATCTTCATACAGGGTTGCAATGTAATACAGAGTTATTCACCACCTTTTTCCCTCTCAACTTTCCAACCTGCTTGTCAATAGTCTCAGGTGGGAATATGTTTTATGTGTATGTCTGTATGAACTACATGTCCACGAGTTTGCATGTAATTTAGGTCTAGCTTTCCACATGGGTGAAAACACAATATTTGGGTTCCGAGCTTGGCTTATTTTATTTTTATTTTTGGTCCACCATGGGGTTTGAACTCAGTGCTAGGTGCTATCTCTGAGCTCTTTTGCTCAGAACTGGTGCTCTACCACTTTGAGCCACAGCACCACTTCTGGTTTTCTAGTGTCTAATTGGAGATACATGTCTCATGTATTTTCCTGCCCAGGCAGGCTTTGAACCAGGATCCTCAGATCTCAGCGGCTTGAGTAGCTAGGATTACAGGCGTGAGCCACTGGCACCCAGTTGACTTGGCTTATCTTGCTCAAGCTAGTGATCTCCAATTCCATCCATTATGCAAATGATTTCATTTTCTCTATGGTTGTGTAGTATTTTTGTTTGCATTTTGACAGAACATATCCTTTGTTTATTCATTTGTTCTGAGGCACCTTGTCTGATTCCAACATTCAGCTATTGAGCACAGTACTGAGCTTGGGCATGGAAGTGTCTTTCTGTTATATTGGTTTAGGGGCAAGTCACGGACATAGGTAGTTTGGTAATTTGTATTTTGAAGAGCTCGCATACGGAAACCTCACCGGCATTTGTTTTTTTCTTGATTTGCATTCTGACTGGAGTGAGATGAGATCAAAGCGTAACTTGGGTTTGTATTTCTTTTGTGGCTAAGGATGTTGAATATTTCTTTAGGCATCAGTCATTTATTATTTTGAGAATTGTTCAATTTTTAATAGTCGTGAGCAACCTGCACCCTGCACGAATTCTGTTTTACATACATATATAGAGTAAATATTTGTGTACCTTCCTTGTTAAAATAGCTAGTGATGCTGGGTGCCGGTGGCTCAGGCCTGTAATCCCAGCTACTCAGGAGGCTGAGGTCTGAGGATCACGTTTCAAAGCCAGCCTAGGCAGGAAAGTCCCTGAGACTCTTATCTCCAATGAACCACCAGAAAAACAAACAAACAAAAAAGAAGTGGTGCTGTGGCTCAACTGGTAGATGGCTAGCTTGAGCTGAACAGCTCAGAGACACTGCCCAGGCCTAGATTTCAAACCCCATGACTGACCAAAAAAATAAAATAAAGGCAGTGATATTTTATTCCATGAAATCATTGTCACAAAATAATGGACCTCTGAAATAAGAGAGAGAGATTGGAGTGGGATCTAAAGATAGTATGGAAACCTGAATCTATAGAAGGATCTGCGTACAGGCCAGGAGGTGGGAAGTGAGTCCTGTGTAATATAACAGTGCTTTTGTTCAAGGCAGGGCAGAGTGATCACATGGCTCCTCAGAGATGAAGTTGAAGAGCTGTGGACACAGGAAGATGGCAAAAGTAATGAAGGTATCACAGCAGATTTGGTTCCACATGGATATTAAATAGACAGCCTCAGTGGTTCTGTGGAGAGTGAAGGTAGCTCACTCAGCAGGCTTTATCAGAGACAGAGCCAAAGATGGCCACGTGTGTGTCCAGCTTCAGACACCCTGGGTTCTGGAGGGAGAGCCTTTTCACTTCTTAGAGGAAAGATGGGGTAACAGGATAGGAAGTGAGGCTCTGCAGACTCACGGACAGGAAATGCTGTCTGTGCCTGACAGGAGAACACTTGTCACATCCATGCTGACTGATACACAAATGACACTAGATTCCAACATCAGAATGTTTCAACTCACTAGAACATCACAAGCGAACACTAATAGGATGGGGAAATGTGTTGCTACTGAAAATTCACACCGTTCTTGTTCTATATTGTCAAAATACATTGTTCACATTAGTGGAGCATGGGGCTGGAGCCAGGGCCACAAAATGTATGTCATGGATTGGCATATCTTTACATCAGTGTTTGTACAAATACACACATTTTAATGAGGAATTAGTCTGTCTCCTTCTGTATCTCTCTCTTTCTCTCTCTCTCTCTGTCTCTCTGTCTCTCTGTGTGTGTGTGTGTGTGGTGTCTTTCCTTCTGACACAGTGTACTGCATCTGCTGGTTTCCACATGTTGAGTAGTTGCCTGTCTTGGGCAGATTCCACCTGCACCCAGTGAGCAATGCTCTTGATGCTTTGCAGTGATTGCTTGTATTTTGTCAAGGGTATTTGCAAGCATCTTCATTATAGCTATTGGATATGGTTTTCTGTGTTTTTGTGTCCTTATCTGGTTTTGATATCAGGGTCATTCTGGCTTCATCCGATACTCTTTGAAGAATTCCTTCCACTGCTGTGTGTGTGGGCGAGTAATGGAGACCTGGTCTTCACTGATTTTGAAATTGTTTTCTGGAATCTGGCAGTGAAGCTCCTTGTTTTGGGCCTTGGATGGGAGACTTTCTTTTACTACTGTCCTGTCCAAGTTTTCTATTCTCTCTGATCGAGATTGGGTAAGCTGTAAAACCCTAGGGGTTTGTCCATTTCTTCTGTTATCAAGTTTATAGACATCAGTTATTTATCCTGAAGAATCTCCCTCTCGTCTTAGACTAACCATGGTTCCTTTTGTGTACCTTTTGAAGAATCACTTCTTTGTTTTGTTTACCTTTGGTAGTGTGTATGTGTGCTGCTTGCATTAGAATTTGAACTTGGGGCCTGGGCGCTGTTCTTGAGCATTTTTGCTCACAACTATCATTCTACTACCACGTGAGTCACAGCTCCATTTCCATATTTTTGGTGGTTAATTGGACATAAGAGTGTCATAGGCTTTCCTGCCTAAGCTGGCTTTGAACTCTGATCCTCAGATCCCAGCCTTCTGAGTAGCTAGATTACACATGTAAACCACTCATATCTGATTCTGATTGTTTTGTTATTAGCCTATTTTAGCAATATGTAATTGTGATGTTTGCAGGCATGCATACAGTGTATCCTAATCAATTTGCACCCCACCCTCCCATAATGCTCAGCTTCCCCCCCTTCCCAATTTTTGTTCTGTTTTTATGTCAGCCACAATTTTTATGTTTTATTTTCTTGTATTAATTTTGGGTGTAGTTTGTTTTTGCCTTTCTAGTTTTGCTTGAGATGATGCTAAAGGTTATTTGGACATATTTCTATTCCTTTAATTTCAGCATTGATCATTATCTAGCTGCTTGGTTTTCCTTTTCTGTATCCTATGAATTTCATTATGCTTTGTTTCCATTTTGGTCTCAAAAATAATTTTCTTCTCAATTTTTGCTTTGCTCCATTGGTTGTGCAAAAACAATGTATTTAGCTTTCATACATTTCTGCTGCTTTCCAAGGTTTTTGTTTTGTTTTGTCAATCCTGAGGCTTGAACTCAGCGTCTGGGCACTGTCCCTGAGCTACTTTCACTCAAGATTACAACTCTACTACTTGAGCCACAGTGAGCTTTTTCTGTTTATGTGCTCCTGAGAAATTGAACCCAGGGCTTCATACGTGTTAGGCAAGCAATCTACTGCTAGGCCACATTCCCAAACCTCAAAGATTTTCACATTCAGTGATTTCTAGCTCTTTTACAGTATGGCCTAAACATATGCCTGATATGATTCAATTTTATGAAAATATTTTAAATCTTTCTTGTGGTCTGTCACATGATCTAAAGAGATAAAAGAAACATAGCTTTGCACTTCACATGTGTGGCACCAGAACCCAATCCTGAGTGTTGGTCTCAGAATGGCCAGTTCATGTTTCATGGATGGCAGTCATTCTTCTGTGTCCACATCTGGCAGAGAAGAGACGCTCCCTGTCTGTCTCTGGGCTGTCACAAGGAGATGAGCCTCATATAGGAAAATCCTCTTTTATGACCTCCCATTGTCCCAGTGACCAACTTCAAGGTTGGACAGCAGTGTGCACAGTGGTTAATGTTTCATTATTGACTGTGTGGAGTAACTCCTTCATAGTCCTGTCATTGGATCTGAAGGGAGTCATCTGTAATTCCTTCTCCTCTCTATTCCCACGGCCTCTACCAGTTTAACTTCAAGAACTACCAGTTTGTCTTGGCCTTGGCTTTTGCCGTTGAGGAGATCAACAGGAACCCCCATCTTTTGCACAATGTGACTCTGGGATTTGAGATCTACCAGATGGATCACACTGCATCGTTGGTATTGGAAAGCTCCTTCCTCTGGTTCTCGGGGAAGCACGGGCTCCCAATTACACCTGTAGGGGCACGAGCACGTCGGCAGCTGTGCACACGGGGCCGTCAGCCCTCACCTCTGCCATGATCGGCACTCTGCTGGCACTCTACAGATTTCCACAGGTGAGGGCTCCGGCCAGGGAGACGTGAACTCAGCTGATGTGCAGGGGTGTGAAGAGAGCAAAGGGAAGATACTGCATTTAGATGCTGCATCAGGGTGTGCAGCCCCAGTGGGGCATCCACAGTCCCTTCATTTGGAAAAGAGGAGAGGGAGAGGATGTGGCACAGGTTCTTAGACTGATGATTCACTTCCCAGAAAGCTGTCAGGAATTACAAGATGAGCTAAAACGGGATGCACAAACCTTCCTTCCTATCTCTCCCAGATGTGATTGTGGTTCAGGCTGACCCTCCTCCTCTCATGTTCCCTTTCCTTTTAGCTCACCTTTGGGCCCTTTGACCCTGTCCTGAATGTCCGTGGCCAGTTTCCTTCTCTCTACCAAGTAGCCCCGAAGGATTCCTCTCTTGCTCTGGGCCTGGTCTCCCTGATGCTCCACTTTGGCTGGACCTGGGTGGGGCTGTTGGTCTCAGAAGAGGAGAATGGGATTTTGATTCTTCCACAAATGAGAGAAGAGATGGGCAGACATAGGATCTGTGTTGCCTTTGAGGCTTTGATCCCAGTGAAATTTCTATCAAATATAACAAAAGCCTTGGTAATACAAACAGAGATTATGAAATCCTCCACAAATGTGATCGTCATTTATGGTGACACTGAATTCCTGGTTAATTTCATGAGCTATTCGATGGATTTTCTTGTGTCAGGGAAAATCTTGGTCATGAACTCTCAGTACAATGTAACGGTCAAAAGGAGGTATGTCATGTTTGACACATTCCACACACCTTCTGACTTTTTTACACCACCATGAAGAAATCGCTGGATTCACCAGTTTTATGCAGTCAGTCAGTCCTTCCAAATATCCAGATGATGTTTACCTTGCTCAGTTGTGGTTCTGAATTTCAACTGCTCCGAGTCTGAGTCTGCCGGTGTGGACAGGGAGAGCTGTCCTCGCGAGGCCTCCCTGGCCTGGTTGCCTGGGCACCTTTTCGACATGGCCATGTCTGAAGAGAGTTTCAATGTCTACCAAGCCATGCATGCTGTGAGCCAGGCCCTCCACCCCCTGCTCCTTCACCAAACAGTCCTCCACCGGTGGGAAATGGGAAAAGAATGGTGTTCTCCCCTTCTCAGGTAACTTTCTAGGGGCGTTGCTTTCCTAGAGAAAATCTGTTTTACATCTCCATTTGTGCTTTGTGTTACAAATCACCCCGATATCCTCATTTTTTCACTGTTATAAGTTAATCTTTTTTCAATAAATTTCTTAATTCGGAACGCAGGATAGTTAGTTCTTTGTTATTTTTTTGGTTGGTTGTGGAGCTTGAATTCAGGGCCTGCACCCTGTCTCTGAGCTCCTTTGCTCAAGGCTAGGGTTCTATCATATGAGCCACGGCTCTACTTCCAGTTTTCTGGTTTTGTTGGACTTAGAGTCTCATAGACTTTCCTGGGATCCTGGCCTTCAGCCCCAATCCTTAGAGTAGCTAGGACTACAGGTGTAAGCCACTAGTGCCCAATGATAACTGTTTAATAACCAGTTTCCATGGAGCACATTTCCAACTTCATTTAAAACTCTGGTTTTGGAGTATTCCAAAAATTAATGGTGACAGCTAGCTTTAGCTAGGCTGGCCTGAGACCTGTGGTCTTTGTGAATAGTTAGGTGGGTGTGCTTCCTCCTGAATGTAGGTCTTCAATCCTCTCCTGAGTCACCAAGACTTAGAAACAGGAGGGCACGCTGTTTCTGTTCAGGTTTTCATTGATTCTGTTGCCCTGGCTGCTTGTGTTGCACTTGGACAAGGCTACTGGAGTAAGATGATGGGGCGTCCCCTCCTCCGGGTTATCTGATTCGTTGTGGGTCACCCTTCACCGTGAGCTGCATCTCTTTCAGCTGCAGCCCTTTCTGAAGAACCTCCACTTTGAGACTCCCACTGGAGACCACATCATTCTGGGTGATGAAAGGAAGCTCGAGGCCGAGTATGACATTGTGAATTTTCAGGATTTTCCAGAAGGTCTTGAACTAAAGGTAAAAGTGGGAAAGTTTTCTCCATATGGTGCACGTGGTCTACAGCTGTCGTTGTGTGAAGATGTGATCGAGTGGCCCCAGGCATTTACACAGGTGAGTACTTCTAATCAAGATGCTGGAACTCAGCCAGGTTTCTCCTGGATTTTATGCTGTTGTGCTCATTGCTCAGCAGTGTACATGTAGCAACGTCCAAGCAAACAAATTTTGTCATTAATTGAGTCTTGATGGGAAGCTTACTTACAAATGTATTTCTATATCTTCATGTGTTGCATATTGTACAATATAAATGACAGCTGAGTTCCTGAGCGAGCTCTCCCTGAGGCAAATCAATTTACACAGAGGAAAGGGTGAACTTACAAAGTCTGAAGGTTGATTTGCTCACAGGTGTGGGCGCTTTCGTCGTGGTTGTCTGGTCCTTGGCTCCATGTCTTTGGTGAGATAACACTATGGAAGGGTGTGTGCAGGGGAAGACCTCATTTCTAGTAGGGAAATAACAGCTATTGGCCTGAGGTAGCTATAACCACCAAAAGAGGAAATCGGTGCTTCAGGGTCTGCTTTTAAATGTTCTGGAATCTAGGGGCCATTTGCTGGAGCCTCTCAGGAGGTGTAGTGATAGAGGGTCCTGGGCCAAAGCAGCCCAGGCAGAAAAATCTGTGAGACTCCATCTTGTTGTGGCTCTAGTGGCAAAGGCCAGCCTTGAGCAAGAATGCCGAGCAAGCTTGAGGCCCTGAGTTCAAGCTCCAGTAGCACCAGATCATTAGATACATACATGCTTGCATGCATGCATGCATCCATCCATCCATCCATCCTTCCATCCATCCATCCATCCATCCATCCATCCATCGTTCATGTCCTTTCCTTATATATTTAGGGGGAGAAGGATAGACACTAATGATGACAAAAAGCAGCATGATAGGTTTGCTTCTAGAATCAACTTTCCCTCCTTCTGAAGCTTCCAAGATTTCCCCGGGAGCTCACACCTTAGGATTCGATGAAGATTTTAAGCCAAGAGCCCCCAGGGGCCACGTCATCTTCATCTGAGAAGAGAATCTAATGTGTAGATGTCTGTGGCTGCCACAACCAGGGGTAAGACAGTCCTGGGAGACCCGGCCAAAGAAATGATACATCAAGGGATGGAGGGAATCCAAAAGCTCCTTGTGCTTTGATCGCATGGCCTTCTGAACAAGTATTACAGTGGGAGGAGTGACCGCAGATTAGCGCAGAAACGAGGATATGGGTTCGTCTTGTGGTTACAGCCATTCCTAGGAGATACGATTTGCACACACAGGAGTAGTTGGCCCCTTCTTGTTGCAGTAACACATTCGAGGCCTGCGCCCCGCACCCCGCCGGCGGCGCCTGAGTCCCAGGCCCGCGCGATCGGCGCGCACCACGCACGCGCAGCCTCCCTGGGACCCCATGCGCAGGAGCCACGCCCCCCCGACTTCCGGCCCCGGCTCCCGGGCAGGCTCCATGTGGGGAGGGTGGCCGCTGGGCAGGGCGAAGGTCCCGCACAGGCGGGGAAGCGTTTCACCACTACCTGCACGGGCAGGCTGCCCCAGGGCCGAGGCTGGAACCTGGTCTTCCTGGGTGGGGCGCACGCCTATCACTCATCTGAGCTGTCCAATCAGAGGCCGGCAGCTGGAGCGGCTTCAAGTGCCGCCATTTTCGAAGCTCGGGCGCACGCAGCGTTGTGAGGAGCGTGTTCACGTGATTATCCCCCCCATCGGGAGCCTCGACACCCACTGCGGGACCCGAGGCCAGCGGAGAGGGTGAGCCCTGGGCGGGTGGTACGGGCCCCCCGGGGCACAGCGGGCCTCACCGCGGGCCGGGCGGTGCGGGCCGGGCGGGCAGGCGAGTGGGCCAATGGCATTCTAGAAGGAACTAGCCGGGAGCAGGGCCGCGCGGGCGTGGTCAGTGCCGCAGGGGCGGGTCCGTGGGGCGTGGTCACGAGCCAGGCCCGAGTGGAGGGGGCGTGGTCAGTGCCACGGTGGGGGGACGAGGTCATGGGGTGGAGCCCGCGGGAGGAGCATGGTCAGTGCCTCAGGGGCGGGGTCCTGGGGCAGGGCCCGCGCTGAGGGGCATGGTCAGTGCCGCGGGGTGGGTCCCGGGGGCGGGGCCCATGTGGAGGGCCGTGATCAGTGTTGCGGGGTGGGGTCCGAGGGGCGGGGCCGGCGGGGAGGGGCGTGGTCAGTGCCGCGGGGTAGGTCATGGGGGCGGGGCCCATGTGGAGGGGCGTGGTTAGTGTTCCGGGATCGGGTCCCAGGGGCGGGCCCCACGTGGAGAGGCGTGGTCAGTGCCTCGGGCCCGGGGTCCTGGGGTGGGGCCCGTGTGGAGGGGCGTGGTCAGTGCCGGGGGCGGGGCCCTGGGGCGGGGCCCGCGTGGAGGGGCTTGGTCGGTGCCGGGAGGCAGGGCCCTGCCTCTGGAGGGCTTCCTGACCATAGGCTGGCGGGAAAGGCGGCCAGCTAAGTGCTGGGTAAAGTCAGGGCAGTGGAGTCGGACATCACAGACCTGAAGGAGGGACAGAGCCTGAAGGGAATTTTCTTCTTTTCTGCCAGTCCTGGGGCTTGAGCTCAGGGCCCGGGCGCTGTCCCGGAGCTGCTTCTGCTCGAGGCTGGAGCTCTACCCCTTGAGCCACAGCTCCACTTCTGGCTTTTTGCTGTTAATTAGAACTAAGAGTTTCACAGACTGTCCTACCCAGGCTGGATCTGAAGCACGGTCCTCCGACCTCAGCCTTCTGAGAAGCGAGGATTACAGGGGTGAGCACCGGCTCCCAGCTGCATGGTGAATTACTCATGAGCAACTGATCCTCCGCTTGGGAACATGCGTCTCCTTGCCTCTGGTTTCCATGACATAGACCCTCAGAAAGGTGGGGTTTGGTCCAAGAAGTAGTTATCTGCCTGATGTGTGGCAGGGTCCCTGAGCTCTTCATTTCCCACGGATTCACAGGTGAGTGGGAGAGACAACCTGCATTCAACATCCTACAAAACCCTTCCATGAACACCTGCAGAGATGGATGGGGAAAGTTGGCTATCACCACGATGTCGCATGTGGTTAACGTGATCTGTGCAGAATCATGAGAGTTAATATGATATCATGAAAACAAACCAGAAACCCTGTGGAATACATTCTTAGCACAATAGAAATGAAGCAATGGTACATTACCAATACATGCTATAGTCATGTGTGAGGTATAAAGATGACAAGGCTGTGTGCTAGAGGCTCACACCTGTCAGCCTAGTTCCTCAGAAGGCTGAGATCTGAGGATTGCAGTTCAATGTTAACCCAGACGGGAAAGGCCATGAGACTCTTCTCTCCAATGAACCACCAGAAAAGTGGAAGTGGTAGGGGGTTAGCCTTGAGTAGAAAAGCCCAGGGACAAGGCCCAAGCCCTGAGTTCAAATCCCATGACCAAAAAAAAAAGGGAAGTACTGAATGGTACCTTATTGTCACCAGACATGGACCAGTGCACAAGATGTGCAGATCATCAGTACGCCAACGCTGAGAGAAGCCGCTGCCTGCTGAAAGCTGAGAGCTTCCTGGCTTATGAAGACCCCTTGGGCACGGCTCTGGCCTGCACCGCTCTTTGCTGCTCTGCACTTACAGCTGCTGTTCTAGGGATGTTTGTCAAGCACCAAGACACCCCCATTGTCAAGGCCAATAACTGAGCCCTCAGCTACCTCCTGCTCATCTCCCTCACCTGCTGCTTCCTCTGCTCCTTGCTCTTCCTGGGCCATCCCCACACAGCCACCTGCATCCTGCAGCACAGCACATTCGCAGTGGTCTTCACCGTGGCTGTGTCCACAGTCCTGGCCAAGACCCTCACTGTGGTTCTGGCCTTCACGCTCACGGCTCCGGGCAGAAGCACCCGGCAGTGGCTGGTGTCCCGGGCTCTGAACCTCCTCAGCCCCATCTGCACCCTCGTCCAGGTGACTCTCTGTGGCCTCTGGCTGGGGACCTCTCCTCCCTTCGTGGACACAGATGCACACTCTGAATACGGCCACGTCATCATTCTGTGCAACAAGGGCTCCCTCACCACCTTCTACTGTGTGCTGGGATACCTGGGCAGCCTGGCCCTGGCCAGCTTCACGGTGGCTTTCCTGGCCAGGAACCTGCCTGACACCTTCAATGAGGCCAAGTTCCTTAGCTTCAGCATGCTGCTGTTCTGCAGTGTGTGGCTCAGCTTCCTGCCTGTCCACCACAGTGCCAAGGGGAAGGCCATGGTGGCCGTCGAGGTCTTCTCCATCCTGGTCTCCAGTTTGGGCCTCCTGAGCTGCGTCTTTGCCCCTAAGTGGTATGTCATCCTGTTAAGGCCAGAGAGAAATTCTCTGCATGGACACAGGGATAGACCCCATTCTGGGAGAAACATAGGCTTAAAAACATAGGCTACCTAAAATTAATGAAGGGTCTTAGACAAATCTGTTCTGTTGCTCCAGACAGGTGTTTATACTATGGGATATCTTTGAACTTCTTTTCTCCAGTTGTGCTGTAGTCACTACAAATTGTAACCCACATTCCTGTAAGTTTGCATTGTATTCTAGGTAGTAGCTGTGCCTCTAATTTAAACTATGTCTAATCCTGCCAATCCCTTCCATGCATCTGTCTTGTCTTCTTTTGTCTTCCCCTTTGCTCTCTGTTATTTTTTCCTAAACGTTATCCTGATCAAATTCCTGTCTAAGCCTTAGTAGTGCTGAGTTCTTGAACTCACTGACATTTTTCTCCCTTAAAAAGTTCTGTCTTGCCTGGAGTCGGTGACTCATACCTGTTATCCCTGATACTCAGGAGGCTGAGATCTTAGGATCATGGTTCAAAGCCAGCCTGTTCAGGAAACTCTTTGACACTCCTATCTCCAGTTAACTATGAGAAAACCAGAAGTGGTGCTGTGGTTCAAGTGGTTGAGTGCTCGCCTTGAGCTGAAGAGCTCAGGACCAGCATCCAGGCACAGAGTTCAAACCCCACGACTAACAACAACAACAAACAGTTCTGTCTTGAATAAATGTGTTGACAATAGCATGTTTTGTTAGCTACTAGTGTATTTCTACTTACACATTTGCGTTTTGGAGTATTTTCTAGCCTATTTTTGCCAAATCTTTTTATAATAGGCCTTCAGACTTGAAGAATAGTACAATTAGCTGGTTATATGTAACCAGAGTATCTGTATGTAGCTGTCTGATATGCAGGATGGCCTAGGGAAAGTAAGGCAAAAACTAAAAGTGGACCCCAGCCTGTCACCATGCATTAACATCAACTCAAAATGCATTAAAGACCTTAACATCAAACCGGAAACTGAAACTACTGCACAGGCAGGAATTTCCTGAATAGAGTCCCAGGGTCATCATAAATTGGAGAGAGATTCGACAAATGGGACTACCTTAAAATAAAAAGTTTCTGCACAGCTAAAGACATAGCTACCAAAGTAGAAAGACAACCAACTAATTGAGAAAATATATTTACCAACAATATATCAGATAAGGGTCTAATATCCATTATATACAGACAACTCCAGAAACTAATCCCTCCCAAATCTATTAAACCAATCATTAAATAGGCAAAGGAGCTAAAGAGAGACTTCTCAGAAGAACAGATAAAAATGGCAAAGAAACACATGAGGAAATGTTCATCATCCCTAGCTGTAAAGGAAACGCAAATAAATACAACCTGTGATACCACCTTACCCAACTCAGAATAACCCATATCCTAAATTCAATCAATGACAAATACTGGAGGGGATGAGTTCATTGCTGGTGGGACAGCCAGTTTGGAAAGCAGTCTGGAGGGTACCTCAGAAAGCTAAATATAGACCTCCCCTGTGATCCAGCCATAGGCATCTACCTTGAGCAACAGGAACCAAGAAACAAGGACACATACACCTCTATGTTTATTGCAGCACTATTCACAATAGCCAAGACATGGAAACGGCCCAGATGCCCCACTCCAGATGAATGGATCCAAACACTGTGGTACCTATATATAATGGAATATTATGCAGCCATTAGAAAGGACAAAATAATGGCATTCATGGGGAAATGGATAGAACAGAGAAACAAATGGTCTCCCTGATATGTGCATGTTAAATACAAAATGCAAGTCGATTCCACAAAGTAGACAAGACTGAAGAAACAAAGGACCCCCATGCAATTTGTCATATCATCTCAAAATGACTCCATGTTCTTGACCACATATATGGTGTGTGTGTGTGTGTGCGCGCACAACTGAGGGAAGGTAGGTGGAGGGCACAGAAATATAGAAGATAGGGGCCCATCAACTGCACTGGACATAGATGAAAATGAGCTAAGCAACTCAAGGGCAGCAATGGGAGGGAGGGAATGAGAGGGAAAGAGGGAATAGCTTACACTAAGCAAAAGGAAAGAAATGTGCGTATCACCTGAGGTGGAAGAAATAGTTGTATTCTCAAAGCTTATAGAATTCACAAACATTATACACCATGATCATGACAATTTGTCTTGTGAAGTTTAAAATGTGCTTGTGACTTTAAGTGAAATTTGTGAAATGTATGTAATTAATCTCAATGAAAAATTATTTTTAAAAGGTTCACTGATATTTGACTTGGTTTGCGTTTGAACTATGACCCTCAGATCTCAGAATTCCTAAGTATCTAGGATTCTAGGAATCCTAGAATTTTTTGAGAGGAGTTTCTTGGAGATAATATTCTCAGATACATTCCTGCCTGGTTGGCTTCTAACTGACAGCCTCAGATTGCAGCCTCCTGAGTAGAATTACAGGCATGAGACACTAGTAGCAGACATATTTCTTTCCTGCTTTTTGTTTTGGATTTTTTGTGTGTGTACCTAGGTGGGCAGAAAGTGAATATTACTTATAGCAGTACATAGGAACATAATTGGCATTTTGAACACATATTTGATCAAATCTCAACCACAACAGCTTTAATTAATGAAAATTCTCATCCCCAAATATCTGGGAGAAGTAATAGTTTTCTGGCTTTAATGAGACATTATTTCGAAGGAAATGAAAGATAGGGTGACAGTGTGCAAACAGAAATGTAGTCATTACCTGAGTCATGCAACTGTAGTCCCTCTGTACATCACCTTAAGAAAAAAATAAAAATATAAAAGACTCACAGACTTCTTGCTAGACTGGCTTCTAACTTCCATCCTCTGATCTCAGCCTTTGACTAACAGATTGACCAACAGGATTGCAGGATCCCAGTGTGAAGCTTACTTTCTTTCTTTTTTTGGTATGCATGGGGGGCCAGGAAGTGAATATTTCTAGTAGAGCAAATAAAGTATGGCCTGCATTCTTAAAGCAAGTTTAATCAAATCTCAACTACTGTGGTTGAACTACTGAGAATCCTTATCCCAAAGATGTGAGAGACATAGAAATGGTTCTCTAGCCCTCAGTGGAGGCCATTTGGTATTTGGTGTTGAAATTTCCCCCTTATATTCCCCCAGAATATGATTTATGTATGTTTGATCTTGGTCTACTACCTGAGCCACAATTCCACTTCAGGGTTATTTGGAGTTTCAAGGGCTCTCCTGCCCAGGCTGGCTTTGAACTGTGATCCTTAGTTTTCAGACTTGCTGAGTAGGTAGGATTCTTGCCATGAACAATACTCTCATTCTTTAATGCCAAAAATGGTATCTTTCTACTCATGCTTTTCCATTCCATTACTGTGGGATAGTCCCACAATATAGACTTTTGTTTACAACTATTAAGACAAACGAGATAGTAACTGGGTGCAGGTAGCTCACACTTGTAATCCTACCTACTCAGGCTGAGATCTGAGGATCACAGTTCAAAGCCAGCTTGAGCAGGAAAGTCCATGAGACTCTTATCTCCAATAAACCACCAAAAAACCAGAAGTGATGCTGTGGCTCAAGTGGTAGAGTGCTTGCCTTGAGCTAAACAGCTGAGGGACAGTGCCCAGGCCCAGAGTTCGAGCCCCACAACTGACAAAAATGAAAGAAGAAAAACAAGATTGTTATCCAGATCACTCCAGGCTGAATTCACTCCAGACTCCTGATGTTGTGTGCACAAGACCTATGTAACCCCCCTGCCCCCAAGCACTCCGCAACTCCTGGATCTCCAGAGCTAAGGACTAAACCGCCTATCTCTTCCATGAACCCTGATGTTTGGAGGTTTTGCCCCCTGGAGAATGCATTTCTGTCCCTGCTTTCATTTCTGCTATTGAGAAGAGATTGCAGGAGAGAGCCACCATACAACATAGGCAGAGCAGAGAGGCCAGCAAGATCCTCTTCTCTGACCACACAAGAACCATCTGGTTCCAGCCTGTCGATCTGTAGTTGTTCTGGTAATGACAGAAGGTGATACAGATCTGGACCTTCTGGGTTATCTCCATGTCTCTCAATGCCTGTGCCAAGCCAGCCTAAACCTTGGGCTACCTCTAAGGTAGCTCCCCAGAGGGGCAGGATAGAGTCCTCATCTCAAATGGCCCAGCCTGGCCATGTGGCTCAGGAGGCTCTGCAGGGCAGACAGAGATGGGGTTTCTGTCAAAATGGAAGAATCTGAGCTGGGAGCACTGGCTCAGGCTGGCAGGATGGCTGAGAGATGGGCATCAGTGATGGCACAGTCCAAGATTGCAAGGGTGCCAGCTGGCTACTTAATTCAGGATGGCTTGCAGAGGCTCAAGAACAAGTATGTTCATGTATAAACTCCTTAAACAGGTGCTTGAGCATTGGGACAGGAACCAAATGTTGGCTTCCTTTAGCGGACATGAACTCAGAGACAAAGTCTTCAACAGCTTCAGGCTCTTGAGGATGGAGGGCAAGTTTTCATCAGGGAAGATGAAGTTCCTGGAGATATTGCAGGTGCTCCAGATATGCCCCAAATTTCCAGGAATATGAGAAATTCTTGGGACTAAATATGTTGAAGTAGCCACCTATCTTGGAGAAGTTAAGGATGCGGAGGTTCTTCATCTGCCCCAGGTAAAGGGCAAGTTTTCCCATAGTTTGTGGGTACCAAAATTCACTCACCCCTAGTTCCTGGATGGAGGTCTGTCTCACCACAAGCAGAGTCTGCTGGATTTCAGAGATGGAGCCACAGCGAATCTGGAGCTTCCTTAAGCACAACTAAACTCATTGTTTCCTCTTTCTGGCTGACACATGGGAGCACATAGGCATGCTGATCATCCTGGGTACCATCTTTGATGATCAGGATCATGGTGATCCTCAAGGGCTGTTCATCATTGCTCAACCACAGCTGTCTGTGGGATTATCAATGAGGACCTCTCGAGAAGAACTTTGGGCCATGGAGAGATATCCCTGTGTCCAGATCTCTTGAGTACTTGCAGTTTCCACTGACTAGGATGCTCCTTCTTGGCAAGTAGCAGATGGAGTCCATCCAGGACAGCATGGAAGGTTTCTAGATTTCTAGGAAGGATATCCTTGGGCAAGGATCACAGGGCTCAATACCTTTGGGTGTATTACTACACAATGACACTTGTTGAGGTGGTTGATGGTGGCACATTACAGTAATCCTAGCTACTCAGGTGGCTGAGATCTGAGAATCAGGTTCCAACCCAGCCAACCTGGGTAGAAACGTCCCCATGAGACTCTAATCCCCAATTAACCACTCAAAAACAAGAAGTGGTGCTGTGGCTCAAAGTGATAAAGAGCTAGCTTTGAGCAAAAAGAGCTCAGGGACACGGCCAGGTCCTTGAGTTCAAGTACAACAATGGAAAAAAACCAATGTGCTTCTTGAAATTAACTGCAAGAAATGGAATGTACCATTTGTAGTTCCCACCCTCTTTCATTTATTCCCTTTTGTCACTTTTTTATTCTGTACCCTTTGTCTTATTTATATTTTTCTGATTTGGGGAAGAGAAGAGGAAGTGGAGAAACAGTGGGACAAAGGGTGTCCTGATTCATCAGTGATATTAATCACACACTCTGTTGGAAATGAACTTTACACCTTAGGGGTGATGAAAGTGGGGGGGATTGGAAGGGAATGTAGAAGAGGGTGACACTGTGTAAAAGGAAATGTACTTATTTTCTGAATCATGGAAATGTAATCCCTCTGTACATCACCTTCACAATAAAATTTTAAAATATTAAAAGAACGAGTCTCCCAGACTTTCCTGCTAGACTGGCATGGAACTGCCGTCCTCTTATCTCAGCCTATTGAATAGCACAATTACAGGCAGGATCCACCAGATCTCAATGTGATCCTTCTTTTTATCTTTCTTTCTTTTAGAGTGACTGGGTGATCAGGAAGTGAATATTTCTTATAGCAGAACAAATGAATTGTGGCCTGCATTTTCAAGGTGCCTTTCATGAAATCTGAACTGGTATTAGATATTGACATTTGTCATCCCAAGTATGTGAGAGAAGCAGGAAGAGTTCTCTTGCTTTCATGGAATGTCTTTTGGCATTTGGTTTTGAATTTCTTCCCTAGCTTTTCTACAAAATTTGTTTTATGTATGTTTGAGGTTGGTCATGGAATTTTTTTGAATTTTTCTTTTGTTATATTTTGTTGTTCCACCTGTGGGGCTTGATCTCAGGGCCTGGGTACTGTCCCTGTGCTCCTGCTTAAAGCCATCACTCTTACCTGAGCCACAGCCCCACTTCTGGCTTTTTTGGAGGTTCACCTCAGATGAGAATCTAGAGGCCTTTCCTGCCCAAGCTGGTTTTGAACTGTAATCCTCAGATCTCAGACTTGCTAAGTAGCTAGAATTTCTGGGGGGGGGGGCGGATAATACTCTCATTCTATGGGGTCTTTCTACTTCCTATTTTCCTTTCTTTTACTTTAAAATAAATTGATTGGCTCATTATACATTAAATAGTATAGAGTGCTGGGCTGCCCCAGGTTTAAGAGGTTTACACATAATCATTTAGGAAAACAAGATCATGTTCCAATTCTTTCCAAGCTGAATTCTCTCCTGATTCCTGATGGTGTGTGCACAGAACACAAGCACCCATAAAAACTCAACAACACAGCCCAGCTTCTTTTGCAAATGTATAACGAACTGAACACAAAAGATTTCCCACCTAATTCCTCAAGACATTCCTACAGATGTCCCCCTGCCCTGAGCCTGCAAAGAACCTGAAAAGTACATCCAGCCCAACTTACAGCTTCCAACAAGATACCTGGAAATTCTATCTCTGCAGTTCTTTCCCTCCCTCTCTCCTTCCTTCACACCCAACTTTCCTTCACTCCATTCCTTCTTAGCTTTCCTCCTTCCCTCCCACCTTCCTTCAGTCCCTCCTGCCTGCATTCCCTCCTTCCCTTCACTCCCTTCCCTTTTACCTTCCTTTCTTCCTTCATTCCCTCCCTCCTTGATTCCTTCATACCTTCCTTCTTCCCTTCTTTCCTTACTTTGTCCTCTCTCCCTCAGTCACTGCCTTCTCTTCTGCCTGGCTGCCTTCTTCTCTTCCTTTCTTTTTTTATTGTGTGCTGAACTTGGACTTGCACTCAGGGCCTTGGGGGTATTCCAAGTTGCTTTATGTCAAGGCCAGTGCTCTACCAATTGAGCCACAACACTAATCACCCAATTGGTAAAAAACTTTCACCGATTTTTGGCCCAGACTGGGTTTTAACTGTGACCTCAGATCTCAAACTTTTTGAGTGCCTTTGATTCTAGGAATCCTAGAATATTTTTTTTTGTCGGTCGTGGGGCTTGAACTCTGGGCCTGGGCGTTGTCCCTCAGCTCTTCAGCTCAAGGAGAGCGCTCTACCACTTGAGCTACAGCGCCACTTCCCCTAGAATATTTTGTGAGGAGTTTCTTGGAGATAGTACTCTCAAATATATTCCTGCTTGGCTGGCTTCTACCTGAAACCCTAAGATATCAGACTCCTAAATAGGATTACTATCATGAGATGCTAGAAACGAATGCATTTTTTCTTCCTTTTGTGTGTGTGCATGTGTGCGTGTGTGTGTGTGCGCGTGTGCGTGCGTGCAGGCATGTACATGTGTGTTCCTCTGTGGGAATAAAGTGAATTTTCTCTTAGAAGTGCAAAAGAACTGTGGTTTGCATTATGAAGGCACATTTGATCAAATCTCAACCAATACAGATTTATCTATTGAAAATTCTTATCCTCAAATATGTTGGAGAATTAGAAAGAGTTCTCTTGATTTATAGAATGTCATTTGGTATTTGATATTCAATTTTTCCTCACACTTAATCCCCAGAATTTGATCTATGTTTATTGACCCATGTCATAAGTTTGTTTGTTTGTGCCAATGTTGGCACAATGCTCAATGCCAGCACTCTAGTACTTGAGCCACAGTTCCGCTTGTGGCTTTTTTGGAGATTCATTAGAGATGAGAATCTCAAGGACTTTCCTGCCCAAGCGGGCTTTGAACTGTGATCCTCAGATCTCAGATGTCCTGAGCAGCTATGCTTCTAGGTGGAAACAATACACTCATTTTTTGGTGCTGAGAAATGATATCTTTTTACTCATGTTTTTCTTTTCTTTTTATTTATGATTGATTGATACAGAAATTTATAGATAATAACAGATGTTCTCAAAGCTTAGATTGGCCCACAGCAAGATCTTGTTTCAGTTCTTTCCAGGCCTACTATACTCCAAATTTCTGAGAATGTGTGTACAGGGCACAAGGACCCAAAAGCACTCTTAAACTCCTGGGGCTTCAGAGTTATGTTTGACCTGAAAAACTAAGGACCAGATGCCCTGTGTCTCCCAGCCACATTGAACTTTGGAGTTTGCTAGGCCTGGAGAATGCACTACTTTTCAATCTTTCATTTCTGATGCTGAGAAGAAATTCCAGGAGAGATGGCCAAACTACACAGGCAGAGCAGAAAGCCCAGGAAGATCTTCCTCTGTGACCACCCAGGAACCATCAGGTGCCATGCTGTAGGACTGGCACTTGTTTCGGTGATGACAGAAACGTGTACAGATCTGGACCTTCTGGTTTGTCCTGATATGTCTTAATACCTGTGCCAAGCCAGCCCGAACATTGGCAAATCTCTCATGGTCAATGTACCTTTGCCTCCACTCTTGTGGGCGGTAGCTCTCCAGAGGGGCAGGATAGAGCCCTCGTCTCAAATGGCCCAGCCTGGCCATGTGGCTCAGGAGGTTCTTCAGGGTGGCCATGGAGATGTGATTTCCATAGAAACTGAAGAGGCTAAGCTGAGAGCATTGGCTCAGGATGGGCAAGATGGCTGAGAGCTGGGCGTCATTGATGGCACAGTCTTCCAGGGCCAGGGTCTCCAGGGTTCCCACCACTCTGCCCAACAAGGCTTTCAGGGGCTCAGAACTGAATGACTCCATGGGCAATCTCCTCAGACGCAGGTGCTTGAGCTGCCTGGAGCAGGGTCACTGGGACAGAAACCTCAGGTCCGCTTCCTTCAGCAGACATGAACTCAGAGACAAGGTCTTCAAAGGTGGCAGGCTCCTGATGATGGCGGGTATATTTGCATTAAGCAAGACAATGTGATGCACATGAAGCTCCTGAAGATGCTGCAGCTGCCCTAGATGCTCCCCTATCATCCAGGGATACCATAAATTCTCGTGAGGGTGACTGTAGAAGTCGCCACCCATGTTGCAGAAGTTGAGGATGTGAAGGTTCTTCATTCGACCCAAGTAAGGAGCAAGTTCTTTCATAATTCCTGGATGCCCAAATTCACTCACCACCAGTTCCTGGATGGAGTCCAGCCTCACCACAAGCAGAGCCTTCTGGATTTCAGAGAAGGAGTCAGACAGAATCTGCAGCTTCCTGGAGTAGAGCTGGACTTGTTCTCTCCTCTCCCTGACCCACTGGAGCAGGTGGGCTTGGAGAGCGTCCTGGACGCCATCTTTGATGGTCAGGTCCATGGCTATGGTCAAGGGAGGCTCTTCAGTCATCCCTGAGCAGTGGCTCTCTCTTGGCTTGTCAGTCAGGACATCCGGACGAGATAGTCTGGCCATGGAGAGGTAGCCCTGTATCCAGATGTTGGGGTGCTCCTTCTGCAGGTCGAGGACTTGCAGTTTCCACCGACTGGGGCGCTCCTTCTTGGCCAGTAGCAGATCGAGCCCATCCAGGACAGCCTTGAAGGTTTCCCGGTCTGTAGACTCTGCCAGGTCCCCCAGGGGGAGGCAGGAGAAGGGCCAGGCCTGCACCAGGGCCTTCAGCGACTGTGTGTGGCCCTGAGCGTAGACCTCCATGAACAGCGAAGGGAACAGCAGCAGAGGCAGATCTTCCAGGGCAGAGATGGCCAGGGCCTGGTCGCTCAGCAGAATCTGCATGGCCAGATGCTGGAGTGAGGGAGGGGCTCCAGTGCTCATCTTGATGGACCAGATGTGGGCCAGGTGTGCAGGGCTCTCTGAATCACAGCAAGTTGAGGCACTGACTGCAGGATTCAGAACTCTGATTCTGTTCTCCATCCCTGGGCATCATTAAAGCCCAATCCCCTACCCTCCCTATTCCATATCTGCCAATCAGAGAGCAGCTTCTGATGGGATTTCTGAGTCACACCCAGCACACCTTGGTTGGGTGTTTCACTTGAGATCAATTCAAACACTGGTTTTAACCAAAAAATGATAGGATTAAAGGCCTGTCCCACACAGCCTAGCTTTTCTTTGAAATGTAAGTCACACTTTAACAAAATGACTTCCCACTCTTATACTTTAATCCCCCCAGACTTTCCCACAGATGTTGCACGGCCCTGAGCTACAAAGCATGCAAGGAGAGAAGTCACCCAAAGTTATAACATCCACAAGACATCGGGAAATAGTTCTCTGGATTTCTTTCCCTCTTTCCTTCCCTTCCTACCTTCCTTGCTTCCTTCCTCTTCTCTTTCCTTCCTCTCATGTTTCTTTTTGTACCCATTCTAGAACTTTAACTCTGGGCCTGGGTGTTGTTCCTTATCTTTTCTTTGTCAAATGTAGTGCTTTACCACTTGAGTCATAACAGTACTTCTCCCTTTTCTAAGCAGTTGATTGGAAACAATAGTCTTCTGGCAGAGAAATCCCTGTTTAGCAGAGAACCATAGTATAAAAAGACAAGTCATGGCCCCCCAAAACATGGATAAATGGCAGAAATTACCAAACACTTCTCAATCCTAACTATTCATATTCATGGACTTTATCAATTAAATGACATAGATTGACTAGGTGGATCAGACAGCAAGACCCATTTATCTTCTGTTATCAACAGGCACACATTGCCCAAAGAATCAAACAGATTCTGAATGTGAAAGGCTGGAATAAAAATCTATCAAGCAGCAGGGCGCTGGTGGCTCACCCCTGTAATCTTAGGTACTCAGGAGGCTGAGATCTGAGGATCGCGGTTCAAAGCCAGCCCAAGCAAGAGAGACCGTGAGACTCCTATCTCCAATAAAACACCAGAAAACCGGAAGTGGCACTGTAGCTCAAGTGGTAGAGCACTCGCCTTGAGCTGAAGAGCTGAAGGACAGCGCCCAGGCCCAGAGTTCAAGACCCAATACTGACCAAAAAAAAAAATCTATCAAGCAAAGAGCCCCATAAACGGGCCAGAACAACAAAACCAATGGCAGATAAAACAGAACTCAAATTAAAATTACTGAGAGGAGATCTTTCCTACAGGAGGACATAACAATTCTAAATATCTATACACCAAATGCCAGAGCATCCATTTTCATCAAACAGATACTACCTCCCCTAAAACACAGGACTGTCAAACAACAAAACAACAACAACAACAACAAAAAACACAAACAAGATTGAAGCTGGGCACCGGTGGCTCACACCTGTCATTCTTACTACTCAGGAGTCTGAGATCTGAGGATTATGGTTCAAAGCCATCTGGGCAGGAAAGTCCGTGAGACTCTGATCTCCAGTAAAACACTCAGAAAACCAGAAGTGGCGCAGTGGCTCAAGTGGTAGAATGCTAGCCTTTTGCTGAAGAGCTGAGGGACTGCGCCCAGGCCCAGAGTTCAAGACCCATGACGCACACACACAAAAAAAGGGGGAAAAAGATTGTATTCCAGTTCTTTCCAACTTGAATTGACTCCAAATTCCTGATGATATGTGAGCAGGACACATTTACCCCAAAAGTCGTCAGAAACTCCTAGGGCTCCAGAGCTATGATTGAACTGAAAAGTTCAGGACAAGACACCCTGTCTCTTCCAACCACACTGAATGTTTCGGTTTGGGTCCCTTAGAGAATGCTCTTGTGTCATAGCTTTCATTTCTGATTCTGAGAAGAGAGTCCAGGAGAGAGGCCCCCTCCTACACAGGCAGAGCAGAAAGGGCAGAAAGACCTCCTCTGTGACCAGCCAGGAACATCAGGCCCCATGCTATAGAACTGGCACTTATTCTGGCAATGACAGAAATTGGTACAGATCTGGGCCTTCTGGGTTGTCCCACTGTCTCACCATGCCTGTGCCAAGCCAGCCTGAACCTGAACTAAACTGTCAGGATGCATATTCCTCTCCAGAGAGGCAGTATAGGCCCAGCCTGGCTGTATGGCTCAAGAGGTACTGCAGGGTGGCCATGGAGATGGGGTTTCCATAGAAACTGAAGAAGCTGAGTGGGAAGCACTGGCCCAGGGTGGGCAGGATGACAGAGAGCCTGTCATCAGTGATATAACAGTGCTCCAGAGCTAGGGTTTCCAGGGAGCCAGCTACTTGCTCCAGCAGGGCTCACAGGGGTTCAGGACTGAAGAAGTCCATGGGAAATTCCCTCAGATACAGGTGCTAGAGTTGGCTTGTGCAGGGATACTGAGACAGAGATGAAAGGTCAGCTTCCTCCAGTGGACATGAACTCAGAGACATGAACTCAAGCCTCAGGCTACTGAGGATGGCTGGCAGATTTCGATCAAAGATGACATCATACACATGAAACCCCTGGAGATGCTGCAGCTGCCACAGTACATGGCCTGAATTTGTACTAATATCACTAATTCATGGGACTGGAAGTATAGAAGTTGTCAGCAATCTTAAAGAAGCTGAGAAGGTGAAGATTCTTCATCTGGCCAAGGTAAGAAGCAAATTTTTCATGGTTCCTGGATGCCAGAATTCAGTCACCACTAGTTCCTGGATGAAGTGAGCCTGACCACAAGCAGAGCCTTCTGGATTTCAGAGTTGGAGTCATACTATCTGCAGCTTCCTTGGGCACAGCTGAACTTGTTCTTGCCTCTCCCTGGCCCACTGGAGCAGGTAGGCTTGGATATCATCTTGGGCACCATCTTTGATGGTCAGGTCCAGGGTGATCACCAAGATGTGCCCTTCAGTCATCACTGTGCAGCGACTAGCTATTGAGTTGTCAGTCCCTTAGCTTTCTTTCTCCCAATGCTAGTGATTTAAGATATGTGCAACAACTCCACTTTTAGGTTTTTGGTACTTCAGTGGAGATAAAGAGTTTCACAGACTTTTCTGCATGAATGGTGAAACTATAATCCCTCCATTCATCAACTTCACAGTAAAAAAAATTAAGAGTCTCACAGAATTTCCTGCCAGCCTGGTTGTGAACTGCCATCCTATGGTCTCAGCCTGTTGAGTAGTAGTGTTGAAAGCTTGAGTTACAGAATCTCAGTGTGAACCTGTGTGTGTGTGTGTGTGTGTGTGTGTGTATAGAAGAGAAAATGAAGTGTGACTTGTATTCCAAGGGTGTTTTTGATCAAATCTGAACTGGCTTTGTACTGAGATTTGTCATTCCAAATATTTTGGTGAAGCAGAAAGAGTTTTCTTTCTTTCATGGGATGTATTTGGCATTTGGTTTTGAATTTTTTTCTGAACTTTTTCTCCAAAAATTCATCTATGTATGTTTGATGTTGGTCATGGGTTTTGTCCTGTTTGTTTTATTATATATTATCTAGCTGTGGTGCTTGAACTCAGGTCCTGGGAGCTGTCCATTAGCTTTCCACTCCAAGCCAGGACTCTACTATTTGAGCCACAGCTCCACTTCTGGCTTTTATGGAGGTTCACCGGAGTTGAGAGCCTCAAGGACTTTCCTGTCAAGCTGGCATTGAACTGTTATCCTCAGAGATCAGACTTGAGGAGCTAGGTAGGATTCTAGGTGAGAATAATACTCTCATAATATGGTCTTATTTCCCCTTCATTTCAAAATAAATTGACTGGTTCATTTATAAATTGGAGACAGTCAGGGATTGCCCTGGGATTTGGGTGTTTGCACACAGTTCTTTAGAAAAACAAGATTGTGTTCCTGTTCTTTCCAGGCTGAATTCACTCTAGATTTCTGATGGTATATGCACAGGACACATGTACCCCCAAAGCCTCATTGACACTGCCTGGCTTCTCTTTCAAATGTATAACAAACTGAATATAAAAGTTCTCCCACCCATGTACCCTAAATCTTCAATTCCTACAGAGGTCCCACTGCCCTGAGCCTACAAAGGACCCAAGAAGAGCAGCCAGTCCAACTTACAGCATCCAACAGCATCTATCTCTGCCTCCCTCCCTCCTATCCTCCCTTTTTCTTTCTTTCCCTCTTTCCTTCCTTCCTTCCCTCCCTCCTTCCTTTCTGCCTTCCTGCCTTCCTCCCTCCTTCCCTTTCTTCCTCCCTCCTTCCCTTCTCTCCTTTCTAGCTGAATTCTTCCTATCCTTTCTTCCCTCCTCTCTTTTTTATTTTGTACTGAACTGTGACTTGAACTCGGGGTCCTGGGCTGTACCTGAAATGCTTTATATCAACCAGTGCTCTACCACTTGAGTCACAACACTCATTACTGAATTCAAAAAACTCACCAATTTTTGGCCCAGTTTGGATTTGAACTGAGACCACCAGATCATAGACTTCTTGAATACCTAGGATTCTAGGAATTCTGGAATTTTCATGAGAATTTGGCTGGCATCTAACTGAGATCCTCAGATATCATACTCCTGAATAGAGTAAGAGGCATGAGACACTAGACCTTGGAGTACCTTTTTGTTCTTTTTGTTTTGGATTTCTTTGGTGTGCCTGTGTGGGCACAAAGTGAATATTTCTTATAGAAGAGCAAAGGAACTGTGGTTTGCATTTGAAGACACATTTGATCAAATATCAACCATTATAGCATTAATTACAAAAAATTCTCACCCCCAAATATGTTGGAGAAGTAGAAACTTCTCTTGGATTTCATGGATGTCATTTGGTATTTGATGTTTAATTTTCCCTCAGACCTTTTCCCCAGAAATTGGTCTATGTGTGACTGACCTTGGTCATAGGTGGGTATGTTAGTTTGTGCCAATTCTGGCACATAGGTGCTGTCCCTAATTTTTGTGCTCAATGTCAGCACTCTACTACTTAACCCATTTCTGGGTTATTTGGAGGTTTGCTAGAGTTGAGAGTCTCAAGGACTTTCCTGCCCACGGTAGCTTTGAACTGTGATCCACAGATCTCAGACTTGCTGAGTAACTAGGAATCTAGCCACAAACAATACTCTCATTCTATGGTGCCGCAAAATGATCTCTTTCTACTCATGCTTTTCCATTCTTTTTATTTGTGATTGATACCGTAAATTATAGATAGTAAGAGATTGTGACATGATACGAGTTTGCTTACAACCATTAAGAAAAACAAGAGTGTATTCCAGTTCTTTCTAGGCTGAATTGACTTCAGATT
>NW_012284147.1:0-3389 GCF_000151885.1 Dipodomys ordii
TCACTATTTTTGCCAAATCTTTTCATAATAGGCCTTCAGACTTGAAGAATAGTACAATTAGCTGGTTATATGTAACCAGAGTATCTGTATGTAGCTGTGTGATATGCAGGATGGCCTAGGGAAAGTAAGGCAAAAACTAAAAGTGGACCCCAGCCTGTCACCATGCATTAACATCAACTCAAAATGCATTAAAGACCTTAACATCAAACCGGAAACTGAAACTACTGCACAGGCAGGAATTTCCTGAATAGAGTCCCGGGTCATCATGAATTGGAGAGAGATAGTACTGCTGTTAAGGAATTTAAGTCTCAGAGGTTTTGAATTGAGTAATAAATTCACTCCCTTCCCTTTTAACTTCCTTTCTTCCTTCATTCCCTCCCTCCTTGATTCCTTCATGCCTTCCTTCTTCCCTTCTTTCCTTACTTTGTCCTCTCTCCCTCAGTCACTGCCTTATCTTCTGCCTGGCTGCCTTCTTCTCTTCCTTTCTTTTTTTATTTTGTGCTGAACTTGGACTTGCACTCAGGGCCTTGGGGGTATTCCAAGTTGCTTTATGTCAAGGCCAGTGCTCTACCAATTGAGCCACAACACTAATCACCCAATTGGTAAAAAGCTTTCACCGATTTTTGGCCCAGAATGGGTTTTAACTGTGACCCTCAGATCTCAAACTTTTTGAGTGCCTTCGATTCTAGGAATCCTAGAATATATTTTTTTTGTCGGTTGTGGGGCTTGAACTCTGGGCCTGGGCGCTGTCCCACAGCTCTTCAGCTCAAGGCGAGTGCTCTACCACTTGAGCTACAGCGCCACTTCCCCTAGAATATTTTGTGAGGAGTTTCTTGGAGATAGTACTCTCAAATATATTCCTGCTTGGCTGGCTTCTACCTGAAACCCTAAGATATCAGACTCCTGAATAGGATTCCTATCATGAGATGCTAGAAACGAATGCATTTTTTCTTCCTTTTGTGTGTGTGCGTGTGTGCGTGTGTGCGTGTGTGTGTGTGTGCGCGTGCGTGCACGCATGTACATGTGTGTTCCTCTGTGGGAATAAAGTGAATTTTCTCTTAGAAGTGCAAAAGAACTGTGGTTTGCATTATGAAGGCATATTTGATCAAATCTCAACCATTACAGATTTATCTATTGAAATTTCTTATCCTCAAATATGTTGGAGAATTAGAGTTCTCTTGATTTATAGAATGTCATTTGGTATTTGATATTCAATTTATCCTCAAACTTAATCACCAGAATTGGATCTATATTTGATTGCCCATGTCATAAGTTTGTTTGTTTGTGCCAATGTTGGCACAATGCTCAATGCCAGCACTCTACTACTTGAGCCACAGCTCCGCTTGTGGCTTTTTTGGAGATTCACTAGAGATGAGAATCTCAAGGACTTTCCTTCCCAAGCTGGTTTTGAACTGTGATCCTCACATCTCAGATGTCCTGAGCAGCTATGCTTCTAGGTGGAAACAATACACTCATTTTTTGGTGCTGAGAAATGATATCTTTTTACTCATGTTTTTCTTTTCTTTTTATTTATGATTGATTGATACAGAAATTTATAGATAATAACAGATGTTCTCACAGCTTAGATTGGCCCACAGCAAGATCTTGTTTCAGTTCTTTCCAGGCCTAATATACTCCAAATTTCTGAGAATGTGTGTACAGGGCACATGGACCCAAAAACACTCTTAAACTCCTGGGGCTTCAGAGTTATGTTTGACCTGAAAAACTAAGGACCAGATGCCCTGTGTCTTCCAGCCACATTGAACTTTGGAGTTTGCTAGGCCTGGAGAATGCACTACTGTCCAATCTTTCATTTCTGATGCTGAGAAGAAATTCCAGGAGAGATGGCCAAACTACACAGGCAGAGCAGAAAGCCCAGGAAGATCTTCCTCTGTGACCACCCAGGAACCATCAGGTGCCATGCTGTAGGACTGGCACTTGTTTCGGTGATGACAGAAACGTGTACAGATCTGGACCTTCTGGTTTGTCCCGATATGTCTTAATACGTGTGCCAAGCCAGCCCGAACATTGGCAAATCTCTCATGGTCAATGTACCTTTGCCTCCACTCTTGTGGGCGGTAGCTCTCCAGAGGGGCAGGATAGAGCCCTCGTCTCAAATGGCCCAGCCTGGCCATGTGGCTCAGGAGGTTCTTCAGGGTGGCCATGGAGATGTGATTTCCATAGAAACTGAAGAGGCTAAGCTGAGAGCATTGGCTCAGGATGGGCAAGATGGCTGAGAGCTGGGCGTCATTGATGGCACAGTCTTCCAGGGCCAGGGTCTCCAGGGTTCCCACCACTCTGCCCAACAAGGCTTTCAGGGGCTCAGAACTGAATGACTCCATGGGCAATCTCCTCAGACGCAGGTGCTTGAGCTGCCTGGAGCAGGGACACTGGGACAGAAACCTCAGGTCAGCTTCCTTCAGCAGACATGAACTCAGAGACAAGGTCTTCAAAGGTGGCAGGCTCCTGATGATGGCAGGTATATTTGCATTAAGCAAGACAATGTGATGCACATGAAGCTCCTGGAGATGCTGCAGCTGCCCTAGATGCTCCCCTATAATCCAGGGATACCATAAATTCTCGTGAGGGTGACTGTAGAAGTCTCCACCCATGTTGCAGAAGTTGAGGATGTGAAGGTTCTTCATTCGACCCAAGTAAGGAGCAAGTTCTTTCATAATTCCTGGATGCCCAAATTCACTCACCACCAGTTCCTGGATGGAGTCCAGCCTCACCACAAGCAGAGCCTTCTGGATTTCAGAGAAGGAGTCAGACAGAATCTGCAGCTTCCTGGAGTAGAGCTGGACTTGTTCTCTCCTCTCCCTGACCCACTGGAGCAGGTGGGCTTGGAGAGCGTCCTGGACACCATCTTTGATGGTCAGGTCCATGGCTATGGTCAAGGGAGGCTCTTCAGTCATCCCTGAGCAGTGGCTCTCTCTTGGCTTGTCAGTCAGGACATCCGGACAAGATAGTCTGGCCATGGAGGGGTAGCCCTGTATCCAGATGTTGGGGTGCTCATTCCGCAGGTCGAGGACTTGCAGTTTCCACCGACTGGGGCGCTCCTTCTTGGCCAGTAGCAGATCGAGCCCATCCAGGACAGCCTTGAAGGTTTCCATGTCTGGAGACTCTGCCAGGTCCCCCAGGGGGAGGCAGGAGAAGGGCCAGGCCTTCACCAGGGCCTTCAGCGCCTGTGTGTGGCCCTGAGCATAGACCTCCATGAACAGCGAAGGGAACAGCAGCACAGGCAGATCTTCCAGGGCAGAGATGGCCAGGGCCTGGTCGCTCAGCAGAATCTGCATGGCCAGATGCTGGAGTGAGGGAGGGGCTCCAGTGCTCATCTTGATGGACCAGATGTGGGCCAGGTGTGCAGGGCTCTCTGAATCACAGCAAGT
>NW_012284148.1:0-13985 GCF_000151885.1 Dipodomys ordii
AACAGTCCTCCACCGGTGGGAAATGGGAAAAGAATGGTGTTCTCCCCTTCTCAGGTAACTTTCTAGGGGCGTTGCTTTTCTAGAGAAAATCTGTTTTACATCTCCATTGGTGCTTTGTGTTACAAATCACCCCGATATCCTCATTTTTTCACTGTTATAAGTTAATCTTTTTTCAATAAATTTCTTAATTCGGAACGCAGGATAGTTAGTTCTTTGTTATTTTTTTGGTTGGTTGTGGAGCTTGAATTCAGGGCCTGCACCCTGTCTCTGAGCTCCTTTGCTCAAGGCTAGGGTTCTATCATATGAGCCACGGCTCTACTTCCAGTTTTCTGGTTTTGTTGGACTTAGAGTCTCATAGACTTTCCTGGGATCCTCGCCTTCAATCCTTAGAGTTCATCTTCCTGAGTAGCTAGGACTACAGGTGTAAGCCACTAGTGCCCAATGATAACTGTTTAATAAACAGTTTCCATGGAGCACATTTCCAACTTCATTTAAAACTCTGGGAGTATTCCCAAAATTAATGGTGACAGCTAGCTTTAGCTAGGCTGGCCTGAGACCTGTGGTCTTTGTGAATAGTTAGGTGGGTGTGCTTCCTCCTGAATGTAGGTCTTCAATCCTCTCCTGAGTCACCAAGACTTAGAAACAGGAGGACACGCTGTTTCTGTTCAGGTTTTCATTGATTCTGTTGCCCTGGCTGCTTGTGTTGCACTTGGACAAGGCTACTGGAGTAAGATGATTGGGTGTCCCCTCCTCCGGGTTATCTGATTCGTTCTGGGTCACCCTTCACCGTGAGCTGCATCTCTTTCAGCTGCAGCCCTTTCTGAAGAACCTCCACTTTGAGACTCCCACTGGAGACCACATCATTCTGGATGATGGAAGGAAGCTCGGGCCGAGTATGACATTGTGAATTTTCAGGATTTTCCAGAAGGTCTTGAACTAAAGGTAAAAGTGGGAAGGTTTTCTCCATATGGTGCACGTGGTCTGCAGCTGTCCTTGTGTGAAGATGTGATCGAGTGGCCCCAGGCATTTACACAGGTGAGTGCTTCTAATCAAGATGCTGGAACTCAGCCAGGTTTCTCCTGGATTTTATGCTGTTGTGCTCATTGCTCAGCAGTGTACATGTAGCAACGTCCAAGCAAACAAATTTTGTCATTAATTGATTCTTGATGGGAAGCTTACTTACAAATGTATTTCTATATCTTCATGTGTTGCATATTGTACAATATAAATGACAGCTGAGTTCCTGAGCGAGCTCTCCCTGAGGCAAATCAATTTACACAGAGGAAAGGGTGAACTTACAAAGTCTGAAGGTTGATTTGCTCACAGGTGTGGGCGCTTTCGTCGTGGTTGTCTGGTCCTTGGCTCCATGTCTTTGGTGAGATAACACTATGGAAGGGTGTGTGCAGAGGAAGACCTCATTTCTAGTAGGGAAATAACAGCTATTGGCCTGAGGTAGCTATAACCACCAAAAGAGGAAATCGGTGCTTCAGGGTCTGCTTTTAAATGTTCTGGAATCTAGGGGCCATTTGCTGGAGCCTCTCAGGAGGTGTAGTGATAGAGGGTCCTGGGCCAAAGCAGCCCAGGCAGAAAAATCTGTGAGACTCCATCTTGTTGTGGCTCTAGTGGCAAAGGCCAGCCTTGAGCAAGAAGGCCGAGCAAGCTTGAGGCCCTGAGTTCAAGCTCCAGTAGCACCAGATCATTAGATACATACATGCTTGCATGCATGCATGCATCCATCCATCCATCCATCCTTCCATCCATCCATCCATCCATCCATCCATCCATCGTTCATGTCCTTTCCTTATATATTTAGGGGGAGAAGGATAGACACTAATGATGACAAAAAGCAGCATGATAGGTTTGCTTCTAGAATCAACTTTCCCTCCTTCTGAAGCTTCCAAGATTTCCCCGGGAGCTCACACCTTAGGATTCGATGAAGATTTTAAGCCAAGAGCCCCCAGGGGCCACGTCATCTTCATCTGAGAAGAGAATCTAATGTCTAGATGTCTGTGGCTGCCACAACCAGGGGTAAGACAGTCCTGGGAGACCCGGCCAAAGAAATGATACATCAAGGCATGGAGGGAATCCAAAAGCTCCTTATGCTTTGATCGCATGGCCTTCTGAACAAGTATTACAGGGGGAGGAGTGACCGCAGATTAGCGCAGAAACGAGGATATGGGTTCGTCTTTTGGTTACAGCCATTCCTAGGAGATACGATTTGCACACACAGGAGTAGTTGGCCCCTTCTTGTTGCAGTAACACATTCAAGGCCTCCGCCCCGCACCCCGCCGGCGGCGCCTGAGTCCCAGGCCCACGCGTTCAGCACGCACCGAGCACACGCAGCCTCTCAGGGACCCCATGTGCATGCGCGTGCGCGTGCGCCGGGGGAAGGCGGGGGACTGCCAGGAGCCAAGCCTCCCCCCGACTTCCGGCCCCGGCTCCCAGGCAGGCTCTGTCTGGGGAGGGCGACCGCCGGGCAGGGCGCAGGTCCTGCAGGTGGGGCGCAGGCAGGGACGCGTTTCACCGCAGCCGGGATGGGCGGGCTGCCCCAGGGCCCAGGCTGGAACATAGTCTTCCTGGGTGGGGCGCAAGCCTGTCACTCATCTGAGCTGTCCAATCAGAGGCCGGCAGCTGGAGCGGCTTCAGGTGCCGCCATGTGAGGAGCACGGTCACGTGATTGCCCCCTCCCCATCCGGAGCCTCGGCACCCACGACGGGACCCGAGGCCGGCGGAGAGGGTGAGCCCTGGGCGCGTGGAGCGGGCCCCGCGGGGCACAGCGGGCCTCCCTGCGGGCCAGGCGGTGAGGGCCGGGTGGGCAGGCGACTGGGCCAATGGCTTTCTAGAAGGAACTGGCCGGGGGCAGGGCCGCGGGGGTGTGGGCAGTGCCGCAGGGGCGGGGCCGTGGGGCGTGGTCACGAGCCAGGCCCGTGTGGAGGGAGTGTGGTCAGTGCCACGGTGGGTTGAAGAGGTCATGGGGTGGAGCCGGCGCGGAGGGGTGTGGTCTGTGCCTCAAGGGCGGGGTCCTGGGGCAGGGCCCGCGTGGAGGGGCGTGGTCAGTGCCGCGGGGTGCGTCCCGGGGGCGGGGCCCATGTGGAGGTGCGTGGTCAGGGTTGCGGGGTGGGGTCCCAGGACCAGGGCCCGCGTGGGGGTGCGTGGTCAGTGCCTGGGGGCGGGGTCCTGGGATGGGACCCGCGTGGAGGGCCGTGGTCGGTGCCGGGGGGCTGGGCCCTGCCTCCGGAGGGCTTCCTGACCATAGGCTGGCGGGAAAGGCGGCCAGCTCGGTGCTGGGTAAAGTCAGGGCGGTGGAGTCGGACATCACAGACCTGAAGGAGGGACAGAGCCTGAAGGGAATTTTCTTCTTTTCTGCCAGTCTTGGGGCTTGAGCTCAGGGTCCGAGCGCTGTCCCAGAGCTGTTTCTGCTCGAGGCTGGAGCTCTACCCCTTGAGCCACAGCTCCACTTCTGGCTTTTTGCTGTTAATTAGAACTAAGAGTTTCACAGACTGTCCTACCCAGGCTGGATCTGAAGCACGGTCCTCCGACCTCAGCCTCCTGAGAAGCGAGGATTACAGGGGTGAGCACCGGCTCCCAGCTGCATGGTGAATTACTCATGAGCAACTGATCCTCCGCTTGGGAACATGCGTCTCCCTGCCTCTGGTTTCCATGACATAGACCCTCAGAAAGGTGGGGTTTGGTCCAAGAAGTAGTTATCTGCCTGATGTGTGGCAGGGTCCCTGAGCTCTTCATTTCCCACGGATTCACAGGTGAGTGGGAGAGACAACCTGCATTCAACATCCTACAAAACCCTTCCATGAACACCTGCAGAGATGGATGGGGAAAGTTGGCTATCACCACGATGTCGCATGTGGTTAACGTGATCTGTGCAGAATCATGAGAGTTAATATGATATCATGAAAACAAACCAGAAACCCTGTGGAATACATTCTTAGCACAATAGAAATGAAGCAATGGTACATTACCAATACATGCTATAGTCATGTGTGAGGTATAAAGATGACAAGGCTGTGTGCTAGAGGCTCACACCTGTCAGCCTAGTTCCTCAGAAGGCTGAGATCTGAGGATTGCAGTTCAATGTTAACCCAGACGGGAAAGGCCATGAGACTCTTCTCTCCAATGAACCACCAGAAAAGTGGAAGTGGTAGGGCGTTAGCCTTGAGTAGAAAAGCCCAGGGACAAGGCCCAAGCCCTGAGTTCAAATCTCATGACCAAAAAAAGAAAGGAAGTACTGAATGGTACCTTATTGTCACCAGACATGGACCAGTGCACAAGATGTGCAGATCATCAGTACGCCAAACCTGAGAGAAGCTGCTGCCTGCTGAAAGCTGAGAGCTTCCTGGCTTATGAAGACCCCTTGGGCACGGCTCTGGCCTGCACCGCTCTCTGCTGGTCTGCACTTACAGCTGCTGTTCTAGGGATGTTTGTCAAGCACCAAGACACCCCCATTGTCAAGGCCAATAACTGAGCCCTCAGCTACCTCCTGCTCATCTCCCTCACCTGCTGCTTCCTCTGCTCCTTGCTCTTCCTGGGCCATCCCCACACAGCCACCTGCATCCTGCAGCACAGCACATTCGCAGTGGTCTTCACCGTGGCTGTGTCCACAGTCCTGGCCAACACCCTCACTGTGGTTCTGGCCTTCACGCTCATGGCTCCGGGCAGAAGCACCCGGCAGTGGCTGGTGTCCCGGGCTCCGAACGTCCTCATCCCCGTCTGCACCCTCGTCCAGGTGACTCTCTGTGGCCTCTGGCTGGGGACCTCTCCTCCCTTCGTGGACACAGATGCACACTCTGAATACGGCCACATCATCATCCTGTGCAACAAGGGCTCCCTCACCACCTTCTACTGTGTGCTGGGATACCTGGGCAGCCTGGCCCTGGCCAGCTTCACGGTGGCTTTCCTGGCCAGGAACCTGCCTGACACCTTCAAGGAGGCCAAGTTCCTTAGCTTCAGCATGCTGCTGTTCTGCAGTGTGTAGCTCAGCTTCCTGCCTGTCCACCACAGTGCCAAGGGGAAGGCCATGGTGGCCGTCAAGGTCTTCTCCATCCTGGTCTCCAGTGTGGGCCTACTGAGCTGTGCCTTTGCCCCTAAGTGCTATGTCATCCTGTTAAGGCCAGAGAGAAATTCTCTGCATGGACTCAGGGATAGACCCCATTCTGGGAGAAACATAGGCTTAAAAACATAGGCTACCTAAAATTAATGAAGGGTCTTAGACAAATCTGTTCTGTTGCTCCAGACAGGTGTTTATACTATGGGATATCTTTGAACTTCTTTTCTCCAGTTGTGCTGTAGTCACTACAAATTGTAACCCACATTCCTGTAAGTTTGCATTGTATTCTAGGTAGTAGCTGTGCCTCTAATTTAAACTATGTCTAATCCTGCCAATCCCTTCCATGCATCTGCCTTGTCTTCTTTTGTCTTCCCCTTTGCTCTCTGTTATTTTTTCCTAAACGTTATCCTGATCAAATTCCTTTCTAAGCCTTAGTAGTGCTGAGTTCTTGAACTCACTGACATTTTTCTCCCTTAAAAAGTTCTGTCTTGCCTGGAGTCGGTGACTCATACCTGTTATCCCTGATACTCAGGAGGCTGAGATCTTAGGATCATGGTTCAAAGCCAGCCTGTTCAGGAAACTCTTTGACACTCCTATCTCCAGTTAACTATGAGAAAACCAGAAGTGGTGCTGTGGTTCAAGTGGTTGAGTGCTCGCCTTGAGCTGAAGAGCTCAGGACCAGCATCCAGGCACAGAGTTCAAACCCCACGACTAACAACAACAACAAACAGTTCTGTCTTGAATAAATGTGTTGACAATAGCATGTTTTGTTAGCTACTAGTGTATTTCTACTTACACATTTGCGTTTTGGAGTATTTTCTAGCCTATTTTTGCCAAATCTTTTTATAATAGGCCTTCAGACTTGAAGAATAGTACAATTAGCTGGTTATATGTAACCAGAGTATCTGTATGTAGCTGTGTGATATGCAGGATGGCCTAGGGAAAGTAAGGCAAAAACTAAAAGTGGACCACAGCCTGTCACCATGCATTAACATCAACTCAAAATGCATTAAAGACCTTAACATCAAACCGGAAACTGAAACTACTGCACAGGCAGGAATTTCCTGAATAGAGTCCCAGGGTCATCATAAATTGGAGAGAGATTCGACAAATGGGACTACCTTAAAATAAAAAGTTTCTGCACAGCTAAAGACATAGCTACCAAGGTAGAAAGACAACCAACTAATTGAGAAAATATATTTACCAACAATATATCAGATAAGGGTCTAATATCCATTATATACAGACAACTCCAGAAACTAATCCCTCCCAAATCTATTAAACCAATCAGTAAATAGGCAAAGGAGCTAAAGAGAGACTTCTCAGAAGAACAGATAAAAATGGCAAAGAAACACATGAGGAAATGTTCATCATCCCTAGCTGTAAAGGAAACACAAATAAATACAACCTGTAATACCCCTTACCCAACTCAGAATAACCCATATCCTAAATTCAATCAATGACAAATACTGGAGGGGATGAGTTCATTGCTGGTGGGACAGCCAGTTTGGAAAGCAGTCTGGAGGGTACCTCAGAAAGCTAAATATAGACCTCCCCTGTGATCCAGCCATAGGCATCTACCTTGAGCAACAGGAACCAAGAAACAAGGACACATACACCTCTATGTTTATTGCAGCACTATTCACAATAGCCAAGACATGGAAACGGCCCAGATGCCCCACTCCAGATGAATGGATCCAAACACTGTGGTACCTATATATAATGGAATATTATGCGGCCATTAGAAAGGACAAAATAATGGCATTCATGGGAAAATGGATAGAACAGAGAGACAAATGGTCTCCTTGATATGTGGATGTTAAATACAAAATGCAAGTCGATTCCACAAAGTAGACAAGACTGAAGAAACAAAGGACCCCCATGCAATTTGTCTTATCATCTCAAAATGACTCCATGTTCTTGACCACATATATGGTGTGTGTGTGTGTGTGTGTGTGTGTGTGTGTGCGCGCGCGCGGAGGGCACAGAAATATAGAAGATAGGGGCCCATCAACTGCACTGGACATAGATGAAAATGAGCTAAGCAACTCAAGGGCAGCAATGGGAGGGAGGGAATGAGAGGGAAAGAGGGAATAGCTTACACTAAGCAAAAGGAAAGAAATGTGCATATCACCTGAGGTGGAAGAAATAGTTGTATTCTCAAAGCTTATAGAATTCACAAACATTATAGACCATGATCATGACAATTTGTCTTGTGAAGTTTAAAATGTGCTTGTGACTTTAAGTGAAATTTGTGAAATGTATGTAATTAATCTCAATGAAAAATTATTTTTAAAATGTTCACTGATATTTGACTTGGTTTGCGTTTGAACTATGACCCTCAGATCTCAGAATTCCTAAGTATCTAGGATTCTAGGAATCCTAGAATTTTTTGAGAGGAGTTTCTTGGAGATAATATTCTCAGATACATTCCTGCCTGGTTGGCTTCTAACTGACAGCCTCAGATTGCAGCCTCCTGAGTAGAATTACAGGCATGAGACACTAGTAGCAGACATATTTCTTTCCTGCTTTTTGTTTTGGATTTTTTGTGTGTGTACCTAGGTGGGCAGAAAGTGAATATTACTTATAGTAGTACATAGGAACATAATTGGCATTTTGAACACATATTTGATCAAATCTCAACCACAACAGCTTTAATTAATGAAAATTCTCATCCCCAAATATCTGGGAGAAGTAATAGTTTTCTGGCTTTAATGAGACGTTATTTCGAAGGAAATGAAGGATAGGGTGACAGTGTGCAAACAGAAATGTAGTCATTACCTGAGTCATGCAACTGTAGTCCCTCTGTACATCACCTTAAGAAAAAAATAAAAATATAAAAGACTCACAGACTTCTTGCTAGACTGGCTTCTAACTTCCATCCTCTGATCTCAGGCTTTGACTAATAGATTGACCAACAGGATTGCAGGATCCCAGTGTGAAGCTTACTTTCTTTCTTTCTTTTTTTTTTGGTATGCATGGGTGGCCAGGAAGTGAATATTTCTAGTAGAGCAAATAAAGTATGGCCTGCATTCTTAAAGCAAGTTTAATCAAATCTCGACTACTGTGGTTGAACTACTGAGAATCCTTATCTCAAAGATGTGAGAGACATAGAAATGGTTCTCTAGCCCTCAGTGGAGGCCATTTGGTATTTGGTGTTGAAATTTCCCCCTTATATTCCCCCAGAATATGATTTATGTATGTTTGATCTTGGTCTACTACCTGAGCCACAATTCCACTTCAGGGTTATTTGGAGTTTCAAGGGCTCTCCTGCCCAGGCTGGCTTTGAACTGTGATCCTTAGTTTTCAGACTTGCTGAGTAGGTAGGATTCTTGCCATGAACAATACTCTCATTCTTTAATGCCAAAAATGGTATCTTTCTACTCATGCTTTTCCATTCCATTACTGTGGGATAGTCCCACAATATAGACTTTTGTTTACAACCATTAAGACAAACAAGATAGTAACTGGGTGCAGGTGGCTCACACTTGTAATCCTACCTACTCAGGCTGAGATCTGAGGATCACGGTTCAAAGCCAGCTTGAGCAGGAAAGTCCATGAGACTCTTATCTCCAATAAACCACCAAAAAACCAGAAGTGATGCTGTGGCTAAAGTGGTAGAGTGCTTGCCTTGAGCTAAACAGCTGAGGGAGAGTGCCCAGGCCCAGAGTTTGAGCCCCACAACTGCCAAAAATGAAAGAAGAAAAACAAGATTGTTATCCAGATCACTCCAGGCTGAATTCACTCCAGACTCCTGATGTTGTGTGCACAAGACCTATGTAACCTCCCCCCCCCAGCACTCAGCAACTCCTGGATCTCCAGAGCTAAGGACTAAACCGCCTATCTCTTCCATGAACCCTGATGTTTGGAGGTTTTGCCCCCTGGAGAATGCATTTCTGTCCCTGCTTTCATTTCTGCTATTGAGAAGAGATTGCAGGAGAGAGCCACCATACAACATAGGCAGAGCAGAGAGGCCAGCAAGATCCTCTTCTCTGACCACACAAGAACCATCTGGTTCCAGCCTGTGGATCGGTAGTTGTTCTGGTAATGACAGAAAGTGATACAGATCTGGACCTTCTGATTTATCTCCATGTCTCTCAATGCCTGTGCCAAGCCAGCACAAACCTTGGGCTACCTCTAAGGTAGCTCCCCAGAGGGGCAGGGTAGAGTCCTCATCTCAAATGGCCCAGCCTGGCCATGTGGCTCAGGAGGCTCTGCAGGCAGACAGAGATGGGGTTTCTTTCAAAACGGAAGAATCTGAGCTGGGAGCACTAGCTCAGGCTGGCAGGATGGCTGAGAGATGGGCATCAGTGATGGCACAGTCCAGGATTGCAAGGGTGCCAGCTGGCTACTTAATTCAGGATGGCTTGCAGAGGCTCAAGAACAAGTATGTTCATGTATAAACTCCTTAAACAGGTGCTTGAGCATTGGGACAGGAACCAAATGTTGGCTTCCTTTAGCAGACATGAACTCAGAGACAAAGTCTTCAACAGCTTCAGGCTCTTGAGGATGGAGGGCAAGTTTTCATCAGGGAAGATGAAGTTCCTGGAGATATTGCAGGTGCTCCAGATATGCCCCAAATTTCCAGGAATATGAGAAAATCTTGGGACTAAATATGTTGAAGTAGCCACCTATCTTGGAGAAGTTAAGGATGCGGAGGTTCTTCATCTGCCCCAGGTAAAGGGCAAGTTTTCCCATAGTTTGTGGGTACCAAATTCACTCATCCCTAGTTCCTGGATGGAGGTCTGTCTCACCACATGCAGAGTCTGCTGGATTTCAGAGATGGAGCCACAGCGAATCTGGAGCTTCCTTAAGCACAACTAAACTCATTGTTTCCTCTTTCTGGCTGACACATGGGAGCACATAGGCATGCTGATCATCCTGGGTACCATCTTTGATGATCAGGATCATGGTGATCCTCAAGGGCTGTTCATCATTGCTCAACCACAACTGTCTGTGGGATTATCAATGAGGACCTCTCGAGAAGAACTTTGGGCCATGGAGAGATATCCCTGTGTCCAGATCTCTTGAGTACTTGCAGTTTCCACTGACTAGGATGCTCCTTCTTGGCAAGTAGCAGATGGAGTCCATCCAGGACAGCATGGAAGGTTTCTAGATTTCTAGGAAGGATATCCTTGGGCAAGGATCACAGGGCTCAATACCTTTGGGTGTATTACTACACAATGACACTTGTTGAGGTGGTTGATGGTGGCACATTACAGTAATCCTAGCTATTCAGGTGGCTGAGATCTGAGAATCAGGTTCCAACCCAGCCATCCTGGGCAGAAACGTCCCCATGAGACTCTAATCCCCAATTAACCACTCAAAAACAAGAAGTGGTGCTGTGGCTCAAAGTGACAAAGAGCTAGCTTTGAGCAAAAAGAGCTCAGGGACACGGCCAGGTCCTTGAGTTCAAGTACAACAATGGAAAAAAAACAATGTGCTTCTTGAAATTAACTGCAAGAAATGGAATGTACCATTTGTAGTTCCCACCCTCTTTCATTTATTCCCTTTTGTCACCTTTTTTATTCTGTACACTTTGTCTTATTTATATTTTTCTGATTTGGGGAAGAGAAGAGGAAGTGGAGAAACAGTGGGACAAAGGGTGTCCTGATTCATCAGTGATATTAATCACATACTCTGTTGGAAATGAACTTTACACCTTAGGGGTGATGAAAGTGGGGGGGATTGGAAGGGAATGTAGAAGAGGGTGACACTGTGTAAAAGGAAATGTACTTATTTTCTGAATCATGGAAATGTAATCCCTCTGTACATCACCTTCACAATAAAATTTTAAAATATTAAAAGAACGAGTCTCCCAGACTTTCCTGCTAGACTGGCATGGAACTGCCGTCCTCTTATCTCAGCCTATTGAATAGCACAATTACAGGCAGGATCCACCAGATCTCAATGTGATCCTTCTTTTTATCTTTCTTTCTTTTAGAGTGACTGGGTGATCAGGAAGTGAATATTTCTTATAGCAGAACAAATGAATTGTGGCCTGCATTTTCAAGGTGCCTTTCATGAAATCTGAACTGGTATTAGATATTGACATTTGTCATCCCAAGTATGTGAGAGAAGCAGGAAGAGTTCTCTTGCTTTCATGGAATGTCTTTAGGCATTTGGTTTTGAATTTCTTCCCTAGCTTTTCTACAAAATTTGTTTTATGTATGTTTGAGGTTGGTCATGGAATTTTTTTGAATTTTTCTTTTGTTATATTTTGTTGTTCCACCTGTGGGGCTTGATCTCAGGGCCTGGGTACTGTCCCTGTGCTCCTGCTTAAAGCCATCACTCTTACCTGAGCCACAGCCCCACTTCTGGCTTTTTTGGAGGTTCACCTCAGATGAGAATCTATAGGCCTTTCCTGCCCAAGCTGGTTTTGAACTGTAATCCTCAGATCTCAGACTTGCTAAGTAGCTAGAATTTCTGGGGGGGGGGCAGATAATACTCTCATTCTATGGTGTCTTTCTACTTCCTATTTTCCTTTCTTTTACTTTAAAATAAATTGATTGGCTCATTATACATTAAATAGTATAGAGTGCTGGGCTGCCCCAGGTTTAAGAGGTTTACACATAATCATTTAGGAAAACAAGATCATGTTCCAATTCTTTCCAAGCTGAATTCTCTCCTGATTCCTGATGGTGTGTGCACAGAACACAAGCACCCATAAAAACTCAACAACACAGCCCAGCTTCTTTTGCAAATGTATAACGAACTGAACACAAAAGATTTCCCACCTAATTCCTCAAGACATTCCTACAGATGTCCCCTGCCCTGAGCCTGCAAAGAACCTGAAAAGAACATCCAGCCCAATTTACAGCTTCCAACAAGATACCTGAAAATTCTATCTCTGCAGTTCTTTCCCTCCCTCTCTCCTTCCTTCACACCCAACTTTCCTTCACTCCATTCCTTCTTAGCTTTCCTCCTTCCCTCCCACTTTCCTTCCGTGCCTCCTGCCTGCATTTCCTCCTTCCCTTCACTCCCTTCCCTTTTACCTTCCTTTCTTCCTTCATTCCCTCCCTCCTTGATTCCTTCATACCTTCCTTCTTCCCTTCTTTCCTTACTTTGTCCTCTCTCCCTCAGTCACTGCCTTCTCTTCTGCCTGGCTGCCTTCTTCTCTTCCTTTCTTTTTTTATTCTGTGCTGAACTTGGACTTGCACTCAGGGCCTTGGGGGTATTCCAAGTTGCTTTATGTCAAGGCCAGTGCTCTACCAATTGAGCCACAACACTAATCACCCAATTGGTAAAAAGCTTTCACCGATTTTTGGCCCAGAATGGGTTTTAACTGTGACCGTCAGATCTCAAACTTTTTGAGTGCCTTCGATTCTAGGAATCCTAGAATATATTTTTTTTGTCGGTCGTGGGGCTTGAACTCTGGGCCTGGGCGCTGTCCCTCAGCTCTTCAGCTCAAGGCGAGCGCTCTACCACTTGAGCTACAGCGCCACTTCCCCTAGAATATTTTGTGAGGAGTTTCTTGGAGATAGTACTCTGAAATATATTCCTGCTTGGCTGGCTTCTACCTGAAACCCTAAGATATCAGACTCCTGAATAGGATTACTATCATGAGATGCTAGAAACGAATGCATTTTTCCTTCCTTTTGTGTGTGTGCATGTGTGTGTGCGCGCGTGCGTGCACGCATGTACATGTGTGTTCCTCTGTGGGAATAAAGTGAATTTTCTCTTAGAAGTGCAAAAGAACTGTGGTTTGCATTATGATGGCACATTTGATCAAATCTCAACCAATGCAGATTTATCTATTGAAAATTCTTATCCTCAAATATGTTGGAGAATTAGAAAGAGTTCTCTTGATTTATAGAATGTCATTTGGTATTTGATATTCAATTTTTCCTCAAACTTAATCCCCAGAATTTGATCTATGTTTGATTGATCCATGTCATAAGTTTGTTTGTTTGTGCCAATGTTGGCACAATGCTCAATGACAGCACTCTACTACTTGAGCCACAGCTCCGCTTGTGGCTTTTTTGGAGATTCATTAGAGATGAGAATCTCAAGGACTTTCCTGCCCAAGCTGGCTTTGAACTGTGATCCTCAGATCTCAGATGTCCTGAGCAGCTATGCTTCTAGGTGGAAACAATACACTCATTTTTTGGTGCTGAGAAATGATATCTTTTTACTCATGTTTTTCTTTTCTTTTTATTTATGATTGATTGATACAGAAATTTATAGATAATAACAGATGTTCTCACAGCATAGATTGTCCCACAGCAAGATCTTGTTTCAGTTCTTTCCAGGCCTAATATACTCCAAATTTCTGAGAATGTGTGTACAGGGCACATGGACCCAAAAGCACTCTTTTTTTTATTGTAAAGATACTATACAGAGGGTTACAGTTACATGAGTGAGGTAATGAGTACACTTCCTCTTGAACATTGTTAGCCCCTCCATTGTTTTCCCCTTACCATCCCCTCACTCCCTCCCTTCCCCGAAGTTCTTTTTTTTATTTTGATTGTGATTAAGTGATTACATAGTTTCTAAGTCACAAGTTCATTTTAACTTTCCTGGAGCAAATTGTCTATCACAGTCTGTAATATATAACAGTGTTCACATGTTATACACCATACATGTGATCAACAGCGTGGGGATATTTAGTAGTGGTTCAACCAGATGAGCAGGAGTTCTTTGTTTCTTAAGTCCTGTTAGTTTTGTTGTATCACCTAACATTTTGGATTTATCATCCACTTGTCAGGGAGACCATGTACCGTTTGTCTCTTTGCTCTTGGCTTACCTCGCTCAACAGGATTCCTTCTAGCTCCATCCATTTCCCTGCAAATGCCATTATTTTGTCATTTCTAATGGCTGCATAATATTCCATTGTGTATAGATACCACAATTTTGGATCCATTCATCTGTCGTGGGGCATGTGGGTTGTTTCCATATCTTAGCTATTGTGAACAGTGCTGCA
>NW_012284149.1:0-1880 GCF_000151885.1 Dipodomys ordii
CCTTACTCCAGGCTGAGATCTGAGGATCACAGTTCAAAGCCAGCTTGGAGCAGAAAAGTCCATGAGACTCTTATCTCCAATAAACCACCAAAAAACCAGAAGTGATGCTGTGGCTCAAGTGGTAGAGTGCTTGCCTTGAGCTAAACAGCTGAGGGACAGTGCCCAGGCCCAGAGTTCGAGCCCCACAACTGACAAAAATGAAAGAAGAAAAACAAGATTGTTATCCAGATCACTCCAGGCTGAATTCACTCCAGACTCCTGATGTTGTGTGCACAAGACCTATGTAACCCCCCTGCCCCCAAGCACTCCGCAACTCCTGGATCTCCAGAGCTAAGGACTAAACCGCCTATCTCTTCCATGAACCCTGATGTTTGGAGGTTTTGCCCCCTGGAGAATGCATTTCTGTCCCTGCTTTCATTTCTGCTATTGAGAAGAGATTGCAGGAGAGAGCCACCATACAACATAGGCAGAGCAGAGAGGCCAGCAAGATCCTCTTCTGTGACCACACAAGAACCATCTGGTTCCAGCCTGTGGATCGGTAGTTGTTCTGGTAATGACAGAAAGTGATACAGATCTGGACCTTCTGATTTATCTCCATGTCTCTCAATGCCTGTGCCAAGCCAGCCTAAACCTTGGGCTACCTCTAAGGTAGCTCCCCAGAGGGGCAGGATAGAGTCCTCATCTCAAATGGCCCAGCCTGGCCATGTGGCTCAGGAGGCTCTGCAGGGCAGACAGAGATGGGGTTTCTGTCAAAATGGAAAAATCTTAGCTGGGAGCACTGGCTCAGGCTGGCAGGATGGCTGAGAGATGGGCATCAGTGATGGCACAGTCCAGGATTGCAAGGGTGCCAGCTGGCTACTTAATTCAGGATGGCTTGCAGAGGCTCAAGAACAAGTATGTTCATGTATAAACTCCTTAAACAGGTGCTTGAGCATTGGGACAGGAACCAAATGTTGGCTTCCTTTAGCGGACATGAACTCGGAGACAAAGTCTTCAACAGCTTCAGGCTCTTGAGGATGGAGGACAAGTTTTCATCAGGGAAGATGAAGTTCCTGGAGATATTGCAGGTGCTCCAGATATGCCCCAAATTTCCAGGAATATGAGAAATTCTTGGGACTAAATATGTTGAAGTAGCCACCTATCTTGGAGAAGTTAAGGATGCGGAGGTTCTTCATCTGCCTCAGGTAAAGGGCAAGTTTTCCCATAGTTTGTGGGTACCAAAATTCACTCACCCCTAGTTCCTGGATGGAGGTCTGTCTCACCACAAGCAGAGTCTGCTGGATTTCAGAGATGGAGCCACAGCGAATCTGGAGCTTCCTTAAGCACAACTAAACTCATTGTTTCCCTTTCTGGCTGACACATGGGAGCACATAGGCATGCTGATCATCGTGCGTACCATCTTTGATGATCAGGATCATGGTGATCCTCAAGGGCTGTTCGTCATTGCTCAACCACAACTGTCTGTGGGATTATCAATGAGGACCTCTCGAGAAGAACTTTGGGCCATGGAGAGATATCCCTGTGTCCAGATCTCTTGAGTACTTGCAGTAGCAGATGGAGTCCATCCAGGACAGCATGGAAGGTTTCTAGATTTCTAGGAAGGATATCCTTGGGCAAGGATCACAGGGCTCAATACCTTTGGGTGTATTACTACACAATGACACTTGTTGAGGTGGTTGATGGTGGCACATTACAGTAATCCTAGCTACTCAGGTGGCTGAGATCTGAGAATCAGGTTCCAACCCAGCCAACCTGGGTAGAAACGTCCCCATGAGACTCTAATCCCCAATTAACCACTCAAAAACAAGAAGTGGTGCTGTGGCTCAAAGTGACAAAGAGCTAGCTTTGAGCAAAAAGAGCTCAGGGACACGGCCAGGTCC
>NW_012284150.1:0-3772 GCF_000151885.1 Dipodomys ordii
GGCTGAATTCACTCCAGACTCCTGATGTTGTGTGCACAAGACCTATGTAACCCCCGCCCCCAAGCACTCCGCAACTCCTGGATCTCCAGAGCTAAGGACTAAACTGCCTATCTCTTCCATGAACCCTGATGTTTGGAGGTTTTGCCCCCTGGAGAATGCATTTCTGTCCCTGCTTTCATTTCTGCTATTGAGAAGAGATTGCAGGAGAGAGCCACCATACAACATAGGCAGAGCAGAGAGGCCAGCAAGATCCTCTTCTCTGACCACACAAGAACCATCTGGTTCCAGCCTGTGGATCTGTAGTTGTTCTGGTAATGACAGAAAGTGATACAGATCTGGACCTTCTGGGTTATCTCCATGTCTCTCAATGCCTGTGCCAAGCCAGCACAAACCTTGGGCTACCTCTAAGGTAGCTCCCCAGAGGGGCAGGGTAGAGTCCTCATCTCAAATGGCCCAGCCTGGCCATGTGGCTCAGGAGGCTCTGCAGGCAGACAGAGATGGGGTTTCTTTCAAAACGGAAGAATCTGAGCTGGGAGCACTAGCTCAGGCTGGCAGGATGGCTGAGAGATGGGCATCAGTGATGGCACAGTCCAAGATTGCAAGGGTGCCAGCTGGCTACTTAATTCAGGATGGCTTGCAGAGGCTCAAGAACAAGTATGTTCATGTATAAACTCCTTAAACAGGTGCTTGAGCATTGGGACAGGAACCAAATGTTGGCTTCCTTTAGCGGACATGAACTCAGAGACAAAGTCTTCAACAGCTTCAGGCTCTTGAGGATGGAGGGCAAGTTTTCATCAGGGAAGATGAAGTTCCTGGAGATATTGCAGGTGCTCCAGATATGCCCCAAATTTCCAGGAATATGAGAAATTCTTGGGACTAAATATGTTGAAGTAGCCACCTATCTTGGAGAAGTTAAGGATGTGGAGGTTCTTCATCTGCCCCAGGTAAAGGGCAAGTTTTCCCATAGTTTGTGGGTACCAAAATTCACTCACCCCTAGTTCCTGGATGGAGGTCTGTCTCAGCACAAGCAGAGTCTGCTGGATTTCAGAGATGGAGCCACAGCGAATCTGGAGCTTCCTTAAGCACAACTAAACTCATTGTTTCCTCTTTCTGGCCGACACATGGGAGCACATAGGCATGCTGATCATCGTGCGTACCATCTTTGATGATCAGGATCATGGTGATCCTCAAGGGCTGTTCATCATTGCTCAACTACAACTGTCTGTGGGATTATCAATGAGGACCTCTCGAGAAGAACTTTGGGCCATGGAGAGATATCCCTGTGTCCAGATCTCTTGAGTACTTGCAGTAGCAGATGGAGTCCATCCAGGACAGCATGGAAGGTTTCTAGATTTCTAGGAAGGATATCTTTGGGCAAGGATCACAGGGCTCAATACCTTTGGGTGTATTACTACACAATGACACTTGTTGAGGTGGTTGATGGTGGCACATTACAGTAATCCTAGCTACTCAGGTGGCTGAGATCTGAGAATCAGGTTCCAACCCAGCCAACCTGGGTAGAAACGTCCCCATGAGACTCTAATCCCCAATTAACCACTCAAAAACAAGAAGTGGTGCTGTGGCTCAAAGTGATAAAGAGCTAGCTTTGAGCAAAAAGAGCTCAGGGACACGGCCAGGTCCTTGAGTTCAAGTACAACAATGGAAAAAAACCAATGTGCTTATTGAAATTAACTGCAAGAAATGGAATGTACCATTTGTAGTTCCCACCCTCTTTCATTTATTCCCTTTTGTCACCTTTTTTATTCTGTACCCTTTGTCTTATTTATATTTTTCTGATTTGGGGAAGAGAAGAGGAAGTGGAGAAACAGTGGGACAAAGGGTGTCCTGATTCATCAGTGATATTAATCACACACTCTGTTGGAAATGAACTTTACACCTTAGGGGTGATGAAAGTGGGGGGGATTGGAAGGGAATGTAGAAGAGGGTGACACTGTGTAAAAGGAAATGTACTTATTTTCTGAATCATGGAAATGTAATCCCTCTGTACATCACCTTCACAATAAAATTTTAAAATATTAAAAGAACGAGTCTCCCAGACTTTCCTGCTAGACTGGCATGGAACTGCCGTCCTCTTATCTCAGCCTATTGAATAGCACAATTACAGGCAGGCTCCACCAGATCTCAATGTGATCCTTCTTTTTATCTTTCTTTCTTTTAGAGTGACTGGGTGATCAGGAAGTGAATATTTCTTATAGCAGAACAAATAAATTGTGGCCTGCATTTTCAAGGTGCATTTCATGAAATCTGAACTGGTATTAGATATTGACATTTGTCATCCCAAGTATGTGAGAGAAGCAGGAAGAGTTCTCTTGCTTTCATGGAATGTCTTTAGGCATTTGGTTTTGAATTTCTTCCCTAGCTTTTCTACAAAATTTGTTTTATGTATGTTTGAGGTAGGTCATGGAATTTTTTTGAATTTTTCTTTTGTTATATTTTGTTGTTCCACCTGTGGGGCTTGAACTCAGGGCCTGGGTACTGTCCCTGTGCTGTCCTGCTTAAAGCCATCACTCTTACCTGAGCCACAGCCCCACTTCTGGCTTTTTTGGAGGTTCACCTCAGATGAGAATCTAGAGGCCTTTCCTGCCCAAGCTGGTTTTGAACTGTAATCCTCAGATCTCAGACTTGCTAAGTAGCTAGAATTTCTGGCGGGGGGGGGGGCGGATAATACTCTCATTCTATGGTGTCTTTCTGCTTCCTATTTTCCTTTCTTTTACTTTAAAATAAATTGATTGGCTCATTATACATTAAATAGTATAGAGTGCTGGGCTGCCCCAGGTTTAAAAGGTTTACACATAATCATTTAGGAAAACAAGATCATGTTCCAATTCTTTCCAAGCTGAATTCTCTCCTGATTCCTGATGGTGTGTGCACAGAACACAAGCACCCATAAAAACTCAACAACACAGCCCAGCTTCTTTTGCAAATGTATAATGAACTGAACACAAAAGTTTTCCCACCTAATTCCTCAAGACATTCCTACAGATGTCCCCTGCCCTGAGCCTGCAAAGAACCTGAAAAGAACATCCAGCCCAACTTACAGCTTCCAACAAGATACCTGGAAATTCTATCTCTGCAGTTCTTTCCCTCCCTCTCTCCTTCCTTCACACCCAACTTTCCTTCACTCCATTCCTTCTTAGCTTTCCTCCTTCCCTCCCACCTTCCTTCCGTCCCTCCTGCCTGCATTCCCTCCTTCCCTTCCCTCCCTTCCCTTTTACCTTCCTTTCTTTCTTCATTCCCTCCCTCCTTGATTCCTTCATACCTTCCTTCTTCCCTTCTTTCCTTACTTTGTCCTCTCTCCCTCAGTCACTGCCTTCTCTTCTGCCTGGCTGCCTTCTTCTCTTCCTTTCTTTTTTTATTGTGTGCTGAACTTGGACTTGCACTCAGGGCCTTGGGGGTATTCCAAGTTGCTTTATGTCAAGGCCAGTGTTCTACTAATTGAGCCACAACACTAATCACCCAATTGGTAAAAAGCTTTCACCGATTTTTGGCCCAGAATGGGTTTTAACTGTGACCCTCAGATCTCAAACTTTTTGAGTGCCTTTGATTCTAGGAATCCTAGAATATTTTTTTTTTTTGTCGGTCGTGGGGCTTGAACTCTGGGCCTGGGCGCTGTCCCTCAGCTCTTCAGCTCAAGGCGAGCGCTCTACCACTTGAGCTACAGCGCCACTTCCCCTAGATATTTTGTGAGGAGTTTCTTGGAGATAGTACTCTCAATATATTCCTGCTTGGCTGGCTTCTACCTGAAACCCTA
>NW_012284151.1:0-7124 GCF_000151885.1 Dipodomys ordii
ATAGAAATGGTTCTCTAGCCCTCAGTGGAGGCCATTTGGTATTTGGTGTTGAAATTTCCCCCTTATATTCCCCCAGAATATGATTTATGTATGTTTGATCTTGGTCTACTACCTGAGCCACAATTCCACTTCAGGGTTATTTGGAGTTTCAAGGGCTCTCCTGCCCAGGCTGGCTTTGAACTGTGATCCTTAGTTTTCAGACTTGCTGAGTAGGTAGGATTCTTGCCATGAACAATACTCTCATTCTTTAATGCCAAAAATGGTATCTTTCTACTCATGCTTTTCCATTCCATTACTGTGGGATAGTCCCACAATATAGACTTTTGTTTACAACTATTAAGACAAACAAGGTAGTAACTGGGTGCAGGTGGCTCACACTTGTAATCCTACCTACTCAGGCTGAGATCTGAGGATCACGGTTCAAAGCCAGCTTGAGCAGGAAAGTCCATGAGACTCTTATCTCCAATAAACCACCAAAAAACCAGAAGTGATGCTGTGGCTCAAGTGGTAGAGTGCTTGCCTTGAGCTAAACAGCTGAGGGACAGTGTCCAGGCCCAGAGTTCAAGCCCCACAACTGCCAAAAATGAAAGAAGAAAAACAAGATTGTTATCCAGATCACTCCAGGCTGAATTCACTCCAGACTCCTGATGTTGTGTGCACAAGACCTATGTAACCCCCGCCCCCAAGCACTCCGCAACTCCTGGATCTCCAGAGCTAAGGACTAAACTGCCTATCTCTTCCATGAACCCTGATGATTGGAGGTTTTGCCCCCTGGAGAATGCATTTCTGTCCCTGCTTTCATTTCTGCTATTGAGAAGAGATTGCAGGAGAGAGCCACCATACAACATAGGCAGAGCAGAGAGGCCAGCAAGATCCTCTTCTCTGACCACACAAGAACCATCTGGTTCCAGCCTGTCGATCTGTAGTTGTTCTGGTAATGACAGAAAGTGATACAGATCTGGACCTTCTGAGTTATCTCCATGTCTCTCAATGCCTGTGCCAAGCCAGCCCAAACCTTGGGCTACCTCTAAGGTAGCTCCCCAGAGGGGCAGGGTAGAGTCCTCATCTCAAATGGCCCAGCCTGGCCATGTGGCTCAGGAGGCTCTGCAGGGCAGACAGAGATGGGGTTTCTGTCAAAATGGAAGAATCTTAGCTGGGAGCACTGGCTCAGGCTGGCAGGATGGCTGAGAGATGGGCATCAGTGATGGCACAGTCCAGGATTGCAAGGGTGCCAGCTGGCTACTTAATTCAGGATGGCTTGCAGAGGCTCAAGAACAAGTATGTTCATGTATAAACTCCTTAAACAGGTGCTTGAGCATTGGGACAGGAACCAAATGTTGGCTTCCTTTAGCGGACATGAACTCGGAGACAAAGTCTTCAACAGCTTCAGGCTCTTGAGGATGGAGGACAAGTTTTCATCAGGGAAGATGAAGTTCCTGGAGATATTGCAGGTGCTCCAGATATGCCCCAAATTTCCAGGAATATGAGAAATTCTTGGGACTAAATATGTTGAAGTAGCCACCTATCTTGGAGAAGTTAAGGATGCGGAGGTTCTTCATCTGCCTCAGGTAAAGGGCAAGTTTTCCCATAGTTTGTGGGTACCAAAATTCACTCACCCCTAGTTCCTGGATGGAGGTCTGTCTCACCACAAGCAGAGTCTGCTGGATTTCAGAGATGGAGCCACAGAGAATTCTGGAGCTTCCTTAAGCACAATTAAACTCATTGTGTCCTCTTTCTGGCTGACACATGGGAGCACATAGGCATGCTGATCATCCTGGGTACCATCTTTGACGATCAGGATCATGGTGATCCTCAAGGGCTGTTCGTCATTGCTCAACCACAACTGTCTGTGGGATTATCAATGAGGACCTCTCGAGAAGAACTTTGGGCCATGGAGAGATATCCCTGTGTCCAGATCTCTTGAGTACTTGCAGTAGCAGATGGAGTCCATCCAGGACAGCATGGAAGGTTTCTAGATTTCTAGGAAGGATATCCTTGGGCAAGGATCACAGGGCTCAATACCTTTGGGTGTATTACTACACAATGACACTTGTTGAGGTGGTTGATGGTGGCACATTACAGTAATCCTAGCTACTCAGGTGGCTGAGATCTGAGAATCAGGTTCCAACCCAGCCAACCTGGGTAGAAACGTCCCCATGAGACTCTAATCCCCAATTAACCACTCAAAAACAAGAAGTGGTGCTGTGGCTCAAAGTGATAAAGAGCTAGCTTTGAGCAAAAAGAGCTCAGGGACACGGCCAGGTCCTTGAGTTCAAGTACAACAATGGAAAAAAACCAATGTGCTTATTGAAATTAACTGCAAGAAATGGAATGTACCATTTGTAGTTCCCACCCTCTTTCATTTATTCCCTTTTGTCACTTTTTTATTCTGTACCCTTTGTCTTATTTATATTTTTCTGATTTGGGGAAGAGAAGAGGAAGTGGACAAACAGTGGGACAAAGGGTGTCCTGATTCATCAGTGATATTAATCACACACTCTGTTGGAAATGAACTTTACACCTTAGGGTTGATGAAAGTGGGGGGGATTGGAAGGGAATGTAGAAGAGGGTGACACTGTGTAAAAGGAAATGTACTTATTTTCTGAATCATGGAAATGTAATCCCTCTGTACATCACCTTCACAATAAAATTTTAAAATATTAAAAGTACGAGTCTCCCAGACTTTCCTGCTAGACTGGCATGGAACTGCCGTCCTCTTATCTCAGCCTATTGAATAGTACAATTACAGGCAGGATCCACCAGATCTCAATGTGATCCTTCTTTTTATCTTTCTTTCTTTTAGAGTGACTGGGTGATCAGGAAGTGAATATTTCTTATAGCAGAACAAATGAATTGTGGCCTGCATTTTCAAGGTGCATTTCATGAAATCTGAACTGGTATTAGATATTGACATTTGTCATCCCAAGTATGTGAGAGAAGCAGGAAGAATTCTCTTGCTTTCATGGAATGTCTTTTGGCATTTGGTTTTGAATTTCTTCCCTAGCTTTTCTACAAAATTTGTTTTATGTATGTTTGAGGTTGGTCATGGAATTTTTTTGAATTTTTCTTTTGTTATATTTTGTTGTTCCACCTGTGGGGCTTGAACTCAGGGCCTGGGTACTGTCCCTGTGCTGTCCTGCTTAAAGCCATCACTCTTACCTGAGCCACAGCCCCACTTCTGGCTTTTTTGGAGGTTCACCTCAGATGAGAATCTAGAGGCCTTTCCTGCCCAAGCTGGTTTTGAACTGTAATCCTCAGATCTCAGACTTGCTAAGTAGCTAGAATTTCGGGGGGGGGGCGGATAATACTCTCATTCTATGGTGTCTTTCTACTTCCTATTTTCCTTTCTTTTACTTTAAAATAAATTGATTGGCTCATTATACATTAAATAGTATAGAGTGCTGGGCTGCCCCAGGTTTAAGAGGTTTACACATAATCATTTAGGAAAACAAGATCATGTTCCAATTCTTTCCAAGCTGAACTCTCCTGATTCCTGATGGTGTGTGCACAGAACACACGCACCCATAAAAACTCAACCACACAGCCCAGCTTCTTTTGCAAATGTATAACGAACTGAACACAAAAGATTTCCCACCTAATTCCTCAAGACATTCCTACAGATGTCCCCCTGCCCTGAGCCTGCAAAGAACCTGAAAAGTACATCCAGCCCAACTTACAGCTTCCAACAAGATACCTGGAAATTCTATCTCTGCAGTTCTTTCCCTCCCTCTCTCCTTCCTTCACACCCAACTTTCCTTCACTCCATTCCTTCTTAGCTTTCCTCCTTCCCTCCCACCTTCCTTCAGTCCCTCCTGCCTGCATTCCCTCCTTCCCTTCACTCCCTTCCCTTTTACCTTCCTTTCTTCCTTCATTCCCTCCCTCCTTGATTCCTTCATACCTTCCTTCTTCCCTTCTTTCCTTACTTTGTCCTCTCTCCCTCAGTCACTGCCTTCTCTTCTGCCTGGCTGCCTTCTTCTCTTCCTTTCTTTTTTTAATTGTGTGCTGAACTTGGACTTGCACTCAGGGCCTTGGGGGTATTCCAAATTGCTTTATGTCAAGGCCAGTGCTCTACCAATTGAGCCACAACACTAATTACCCAATTGGTAAAAAGCTTTCACCGATTTTTGGCCCAGACTGGGTTTTAACTGTGACCCTCAGATCTCAAACTTTTTGAGTGCCTTCGATTCTAGGAATCCTAGAATATTTTTGTTTGTCGGACGTGGGGCTTGAACTCTGGGCCTGGGCGCTGTCCCTCAGCTCTTCAGCTCAAGGCGAGCGCTCTACCACTTGAGCTACAGCGCCACTTCCCCTAGAATATTTTGTGAGGAGTTTCTTGGAGATAGTACTCTCAAATATATTCCTGCTTGGCTGGCTTCTACCTGAAACCCTAAGATATCAGACTCCTGAATAGGATTCCTATCATGAGATGCTAGAAACGAATGCATTTTTTCTTCCTTTTGTGTGTGTGCATGTGTGCGTGTGTGTGTGCGTGTGCGTGCGTGCACGCATGTACATGTGTGTTCCTCTGTGGGAATAAAGTGAATTTTCTTTTAGAAGTGCAAAAGAACTGTGGTTTGCATTATGAAGGCATATTTGATCAAATCTCAACCAATACAGATTTATCTATTGAAATTTCTTATCCTCAAATATGTTGGAGAATTAGAAAGAGTTCTCTTGATTTATAGAATGTCATTTGGTATTTGATATTCAATTTTTCCTCAAACTTAATCCCCAGAATTGGATCTATATTTGATTGACCCATGTCATAAGTTTGTTTGTTTGTGCCAATGTTGGCACAATGCTCAATGCCAGCACTCTTCTACTTGAGCCACAGCTCCGCTTGTGGCTTTTTTGGAGATTCACTAGAGATGAGAATCTCAAGGACTTTCCTTCCCAAGCTGGTTTTGAACTGTGATCCTCACATCTCAGATGTCCTGAGCAGCTATGCTTCTAGGTGGAAACAATACACTCATTTTTTGGTGCTGAGAAATGATATCTTTTTACTCATGTTTTTCTTTTCTTTTTATTTATGATTGATTGATACAGAAATTTATAGATAATAACAGATGTTCTCACAGCTTAGATTGGCCCACAGCAAGATCTTGTTTCAGTTCTTTCCAGGCCTAATATACTCCAAATTTCTGAGAATGTGTGTATAGGGAACATGGACCCAAAAGCACTCTTAAACTCCTGGGGCTTCAGAGTTATGTTTGACCTGAAAAACTAAGGACCAGATGCCCTGTGTCTTCCAGCCACATTGAACTTTGGAGTTTGCTAGGCCTGGAGAATGCACTACTGTCCAATCTTTAATTTCTGATGCTGAGAAGAAATTCCAGGAGAGATGGCCAAACTACACAGGCAGAGCAGAAAGCCCAGGAAGATCTTCCTCTGTGACCACCCAGGAACCATCAGGTGCCATGCTGTAGGACTGGCACTTGTTTCGGTGATGACAGAAACGTGTACAGATCTGGACCTTCTGGTTTGTCCCGATATGTCTTAATACGTGTGCCAAGCCAGCCCGAACATTGGCAAATCTCTCATGGTCAATGTACCTTTGCCTCCACTCTTGTGGGCGGTAGCTCTCCAGAGGGGCAGGATAGAGCCCTCGTCTCAAATGGCCCAGCCTGGCCATGTGGCTCAGGAGGTTCTTCAGGGTGGCCATGGAGATGTGATTTCCATAGAAACTGAAGAGGCTAAGCTGAGAGCATTGGCTCAGGATGGGCAAGATGGCTGAGAGCTGGGCGTCATTGATGGCACAGTCTTCCAGGGCCAGGGTCTCCAGGGTTCCCACCACTCTGCCCAACAAGGCTTTCAGGGGCTCACAACTGAATGACTCCATGGGCAATCTCCTCAGACGCAGGTGCTTGAGCTGCCAGGAGCAGGGACACTGGGACAGAAACCTCAGGTCCGCTTCCTTCAGCAGACATGAACTCAGAGACAAGGTCTTCAAAGGTGGCAGGCTCCTGATAATGGCGGGTATATTTGCATTAAGCAAGACAATGTGATGCACATGTAGCTCCTGGAGATGCTGCAGCTGCCCTAGATGCTCCCCTATCATCCAGGGATACCATAAATTCTCGTGAGGGTGACTGTAGAAGTCGCCACCCATGTTGCAGAAGTTGAGGATGTGAAGGTTCTTCATTCGACCCAAGTAAGGAGCAAGTTCTTTCATAATTCCTGGATGCCCGAATTCACTCACCACCAGTTCCTGGATGGAGTCCAGCCTCACAAGAAGCAGAGCCTTCTGGATTTCAGAGAAGGAATCAGACAGAATCTGCAGCTTCCTGGAGTAGAGCTGGACTTGTTCTCTCCTCTCCCTGGCCCACTGGAGCAGGTGGGCTTGGAGAGCGTCCTGGACGTCATCTTTGATGGTCAGGTCCATGGCTATGGTCAAGGGAGGCTCTTCAGTCATCCCTGAGCAGTGGCTCTCTCTTGGCTTGTCAGTCAGGACATCCGGACAAGATAGTCGGGTCATGGAGGGGTAGCCCTGTATCCAGATATTGGGGTGCTCATTCCGCAGGTCGAGGACTTGCAGTTTCCACCGACTGGGGCACTTCTTCTTGGCCAGTAGCAGTTCGAGCCCATCCAGGACAGCCTTGAAGGTTTCCAGGTCTGGAGACTCTGCCAGGTCCCCCAGGGGGAGGCAGGAGAAGGGCCAGGCCTGCACCAGGGCCTTCAGCGCCTGTGTGTGGCCCTGAGCATAGACCTTCATGAACAGCGAAGGGAACAGCAGCAGAGGCAGATCTTCCAGGGCAGAGATGGCCAGGGCCTGGTCGCTCAGCAGACTCTGCATGGCCAGATGCTGGAGGGAGGGTGGGGCTCCAGTGCTCATCTTGATGGACCATATGTGGGCCAGGTGTGCAGGGCTCTCTGAATCACAGCAAGTTGAGGCACTGACTGCAGGATTCAGAACTCTGCTTCTGTTCTCCTTCCCTGGGCATCTTTAAAGCCCAATCCCCTACCCTCCCTATTCCATATCTGCCAATCAGAGAGCAGCTTCTGATGGGATTTCTGAGTCACACCCAGCACACCTTGGTTGGGTGTTTCACTTGAGATCAATTCAAACACTGATTTTTACCAAAAAATGATAGGATTAAAGGCCTGTCCCACACAGCCTAGCTTTT